>NC_060191.1:43415335-43427835 GCF_021184085.1 Oncorhynchus gorbuscha | reverse complement strand
TTACTGCTGTCTGTTCAGAAATACTTGTAATAATTCATAATGTCCTACTACACAATGAGATGGCCTATAATTAAGCCAGATAATAGCTTCTTTAAAAAAAAATAGCCTGGCTGTGGATTTAGCCCAATAACAAGGTACAACCTACAGTCGGAAACGGGCGGCAAATATATCAGTGAACAAACGGCATGCAGACAAAACACGCCTTTTGCAATATTTAAACTGCATTCGCGGGAAAACGCCGGATGGAAAGCAGATAGGCTATCACCAGCAAGTGAGCCGAGCATCATTGGGTGAGTTCAGTGGAACTGCTTTTTAGAACTATCATTTCCTCCTCATATTGTAGCCTTACAACATGTCTTACAACATGTCTCCACACACCTAGGCCTAGGCTATTGATGGATTCAAGGCAAGGTCATTTTTATTGACCTCAGATTCTGTTACTGCCTGTAAACACACAGTCCAGTTCAACGTGAATGATGATGGCAAATGGCTTATTTGCATACAGTAGGCCTACTGTAGTTCTGATTGGCTATGGCGCACCGGTCTGTTTAAAGTCCAGACCTGGACAAGACCGACATGTTTTTACTAGGTTTTATTTACTGCAGTGTCTATTATTTGTCCAAACGCACGGCCACTTTCCCGCTCTATATTGCTATAGAATTTCCACATCATGCCTTACTGTACGACATTCCCAAACATTCTATGAAAGTATGAAAACGTGAAAATGTGTTCTCTTGTCAGAAAATGTCAAACGGTGTCATATTCTTCCTGGGGTCGTAGATGAACAGATTTCAATAAGATTTAATGTCGCTAAAACGCTGCCAATTCCACTTAAAACGACTTACCTGTATAAGTAAAGGTAAATCACAGAAGACTCTTTTCAATCAGAGTCACTGTAACAGCCAGAATAACCAGTGTCAACCCAGCCACTCCGTACAACCGTATCCCCACTGAAACAGGAGGAATCAGACAGTTTAGTACAAGTTATTGACACGTCAGTCAAACACCCGAGGGTTTTTACAGGCGTCGATCTGAATGACATGTTTCCGTGTGCATAAGGGCAGCAGTCAGTCTATCTGCAGTTACTTCACTGAGCTTCAGAGCTTCATGGCCATGGATCCGTGCGGCTTTGCTGCTGTTTATTGTAAAAGAGGTGTGGATGTTTATACTCGACGGAGCAAAACAAACCAGGCTGAAGTGTGAGGTGGTTCTAAAATAATCTAACTTGAGGCCCTTGACCTGGCGCGTTCACGCTGTGTAGTCCCCACTAGTCTGTATGACTATAGAATCTCTCTTCCTTCTTCCTCTGGATTCAGATAACATGAGCAATCAGTAAACTGTTGATCTAACGTCTTCCAACGTTCCTGAAACAGTGTTTTGTTGTGCACCGTGTCATGTTGTTGACATGGTATATATAGGCGGCGAGGTTGACACACAATGGGTGTCGGGCCGCTGTGTCATTTGCCCGAGGAAGATGAGAGGGAGAAAGCGTCGTAGCGGAGTTAGTCACGTCACCGAGCACCGCTCACCTGCCTGTCCATCACCCAGCTCCAATGAACCATCACAGCCACATTGTCCACGTCTGTGATTGATTCCTCTCTGCCTACTGCTCCCCTCCCCTCTCCACCCCCTGTGCCCTCGCCCTTACCCCCTCTCCCATTCCCTCTCCACCCCCTGTGCCCTCGCCCTTACCCCCCCTCCCATTCCCTCCCACCCCTGTGCTCTCACCCTTACCCCTCTCCCATTCCCTCCCATTCCCTCTCCATCCCCTGTGCCCTCGCCCTTACCCCCTCTCTCATTCCCTCCCATTCCTCCCATTCCCTCCCACCCCAAACCAGACCGTTGAGGGGAAACATGAGTTATTGGGAGATAGCGTCTCTCTCTCTCTATCTATCTCTCTCTCTCTCTCTCTCTCTCTCTCTCTCTCTCTCTCTCTCTCTCTTTTCTCTCTCTCTCTTTTCTCTCTCTCTCTCTCTCTCTCTCTTTTCTCTCTCTCTCTCTCTCTCTCTCTCTCTCTCTCTCTCTCTCTCTCTCTCTCTCTCTCTCTCTCTCTCTTCTCTCTCTCTCTCTCTTCTCTCTCTCTCTCTCTCTCTCTCTCTCTCTCTCTCTCTCTCTCTCTCTCTCTCTCTCTCTCTCTCTCTCTCTCTCTCTCTCTCTCTCTCTTCTCTTTCTCTCTCTCTCTCTCTTCTCTTTCTCTCTCTCTCCAAAATTGGGTTTGTTTTCAAATTCTTTGTGGATCTGTGTAATCTGAGGGAAATATGTGTCTCTAATATGGTCATACATTTGGCAGGAGGTTAGGAAGTGCAGCTCAGTTTCCACCTCATTTTGTGGGCAGTGTGCACATAACCTGTCTTCTCTTGAGAGCCAGGTCTGCCTACGGCGACCTTTCTCAATAGCAAGGCTATGCTCACTGAGTCTGTACATAGTCAAAGCTTTCCTTTAATTTGGGTCAGCCACAGTGGTCAGGTATTCTGTCACTGTGTACTCTCTGTTTAGGGCCAAATTGTTAATTCTTTCCAATGTGTCAAGTGATAATATTTTTGTTTTCTCATGATTTGGTTGGGTCTCCAATGTTTTTTTTTCTCTCTCTCTCTCTCTCTCTCTCTCTCTCTCTCTCTCTCTCTCTCTCTCTCTCTCTCTCTCTCTCTCTCTCTCTCTCTCTCTCTCTCTCTCTCTCTCTCTCTCTCTCTCTCTCTCTCTCTCTCTCTCCAGCTCTTGCCATTCTTTCCCCTCTCTTTCCTCTCCCGCCAGTCACCTACTGCTGCTGTGGGAAAAAGAGAGAGAGAAGGAGAGATGAGGCCTAGAAAACAGATCATTGTCCGCCTCCTAGATTAAAGCCCAGAGAATGCAGCATTGTCTGCTGAATGGCTCAACCTTCCTGCTGTCACTCAAACTCTGCTCTGAGCGCTACTTCATGTCTAAGAGGCTTATCTGTGCTGAAAGGCTTCTGGCTGCTCCTGGGAGAGAGAGGACGTAATGAAGCGTGTTTTTTCTGAAGGCAGAAACCTGCTGCTGCTGCTGAGGGGGGCCATGGCCGGTCGGCCGGAGGGACAGCTGCAGCACAGACACAGACACAGAGACACAGACCCCCTCGCCGCTCGCCTCCCTCTCTCTCTCCTTTTCCCAATGCCCCTCTCGAAAGAATTGTCATTTATCTAGTCTTGCATAAGAGTGGAGCGTTCTAGGCGTCTGGGCCGGGCCCAGTCTGAGCCCAGGGGGACCTGGGAGGACATTGTTGTGTGTTGGGCGTGCGCAGGGACCTGCCTGTTGTCCGTGCTCAGCCGTGTGTGTGTGTGCAGGGACCTGCCTGTTGTCCGTGCTCAGCCGTGTGTGTGTGTGTGTGTGTGTGTGTGTGTGTGTGTGTGTGTGTGTGTGTGTGTGTGTGTGTGTGTGTGTGTGTGTGTGTGTGTGTGTGTGTGTGTGTGTGTGTGTGTGTGTGTGTGTGTGTGTGTGTGTGTGTGTGTGTGTGTGTGTGTACACAGGGATGATCGGCAGCCCCACTGGTGTGTCCCTCTCTTTGTGCTCCCCCTGTTTGAAAGGGGAAAGTTTAAGTGCTGCACGCATTCAGGGGCTGAGGGCCAAACCGGCTGAGAGGGTTAAGCCCGGGGTCCTGCGTGTGTGTGTGTGTGTGTGTCTTGGTCTGTGTGTGTGTGTGTGTGTGTGTGTGTGTGTGTGTGTGTGTGTGTGTGTGTGTGTGTGTGTGTGTGTGTGTGTGTGTGTGTGTGTGTGTGTGTGTGTGTGTGTGTGTGTGTGTGTGTGTGTGTGTGTGTGTGTGTGTGTGTGTCTGTCTGTATATCTGTATAGAATAATGCCTATCTACACTGAGTGCACAAAACATTAGAAACTGACCAGGTGAATCCAGGTGAAAACTATGATCCTTTATTGAGACATGGATTTTGAACGTGTGCCTTTCAGAGGATGAAAGGGCAAGACAAAAGATTTAAGTTCCTTTGAACGGGGTATGGTAGTAAGTGCCAGGCTCAGTGGATCAAGAACTGCAACGCTGCTGGGCTTTTCACGCTCAACAGTTTCCCGTGTGTATCAAGAACGGTCCACCATCCAAAGGACATCCAGCCAACTTGACCTTGGGAAGCATTGGAGTCAACATGGGCCAGCATCCCTGTGGAACACATTGGACACCTTGTAGAGTCCAGGCCCTGACGAATTGAGGCTGTTCTGAGGACCAAAGAGGATGCAACTCAATATTATGAAGGTGCTTGACAGACTCGGTGTATATGCACCGGGTAATTTTGCACGTTTGGATGTTAACGTACTGTCTATCAGAACATGTTTTTGAGAGCTGAACATGCCAACATATCTCTGTGTGAGTGAGTGTATCAATTATGCCATTATTGCTGTTACCAGTTTACTGTGTCTGGCTTGACAGCTACTATGATACGACCTTTCCCAGTGGTGAGAGATGGCACACGCTATCTTCCCCGGCAGGGGTAGTTATCAGTCCCCGTGCTCCTGTTAGGTCCACTGCCCTGCCCCGTCTGCCCTCCATAACCCTGGACGTCCGTCTATACGTCCCTGCAGACACACCTGCATCCTCATCAGCCAAACTCACACTTCCTCTTCATCAGAGTTGCCTGGGACATGGAAGCACATCAACATTCCACAGCTACCGTCTTCCTCTTAAACTAATGCCTGATTCACGCTCTAGGGCTGACCCCAACTGTACTGTGCTGTCTCGGGTATTTGAATGTATGCACACATGACTGTAAGTCGCTTTGGATAAAAGCGTCTGCTAAATGGCATATATTATTATTATTATTATTATTATTCTCACATTGTCCATTCCAGCACGATTTCAGTAATTATAGTGGATGGCTAACCAGTGCAGCTCAGCAGTGCTTGGCTTAATCTCTCGTGGACAGACCACTGAAACATAAATGGTACCGTCAATCTGTTTTTATACTATGGCCACTGATTGCTAACGAGCAGCAGTCGTTCTGGTCCTTGGGGTTTTCGTCACTGGTTGTTTGGACAAATGGCAATTTTGCAGGTGTTAGGATCTTTCTAATTTCGGGAGGGGAGGGGACATTCGGCCCATAGACTTACCCACAACTTGCGAAAAGAGAGAGGTTGGGGCTTTTGGTTCTAGCATCTCTATCTCTTAACACACATGGACCCATAAATGAATCGAGCAGCTGACCAATTGCGTGAGACTTTAGTTCTGGGTTAACCGAGGTTATGCTCGGCTTGACTCAGTTTGGTTCAGTGGAGTGTAAAAAAGTCAGTCTTATAGACCCTCATTCCACTCCTCACCTTTTCTCTGTCACTGAGGGTACAGTACCGCCCAAACAATTCCCCATGTTGGAGATACTCACAAAGGGTAGGTCTTGAAGAATGTGGACTACCGCCTCTATCATTGTCCATAGAGAGAGAGAGAGAGCTTATCAGTGTAGAATGATGGAGTGATTCACTGATTCTCCTTACGACGACTCTGATGGGGTTTATTCTCTCCTCTCTGTCGGACTGCTGACCAAGCAGCCACTTTTCACCGTTGACCTGTGACCCCCAGGCATCTTGAGGGGTTAGAGCTGCCCTGCATCTCTGATAAGCTGTGTCAGGAGGTCGAGTGGTGCTGGAGGGGCCTGGAGTATAGATCCCTGGCTCCGGGGCCAGAGCGGGGGCCGTTAAGTGGTATGACCCAGCTGAGAGGGGAGGCCCACCGGTCCATTTGGACATTTGAATCTCCAACCCCCCTGCAGGGTCACAGTGCTTCTAGGAGACCTGGGGGAACTGGAGAACCGGGCCTGGTGGTTCCTCTGCGCTGCTGGCTCTGTCTAAATATGGATGTTAGAAATGTTGGAGCATCTTTTCACTGTGTGGAAGCATCTCAAATGGAAGATGCTGGAATGATGTTGTCCTGTGGGATTGTCAGAGGATGTCCAACACCGACTAGTAGATAGAGGTCAGAAAAAGAGATATTTAGAGATATTTATGGCCTATTTAATTCTGCAAAATAATTGAATTAAAATCCCACCATTTGTCACCTGTTGCGATTCTTTGACAAAAAATAATCGTCTCGGCTGTAGGATACTCAATTTGTATGTCTTTTTTTTCAGATACCATTTGTTGTTTTCCTGACAGTTTTTGTTGAAAATCAGTCCTGGGAATTCAAATTGATGTTAAATAAAATGTGATTCATGGGAATCGGTTATTATGAACGATTGACGGAGCACAATGTGTCCAATGCCGCGCAGAGCGAGATGTGAGATGTGAGATGTGAGATGTGCCACATTGTGCAGGAGGCTGAGAGTGGATTTGAAGGTTCTTTTTCAGTAAACATTTAAAAGAAGTGGAGAAGCGAACAAAAGCGTTAAGAAGGAGCTGTTTTGTTCCCCGTTTTTTAACCTAAAGAGGCGGTCTGTCCGGCCACAGCCCAGGCTTCAAAGTATTATCCCACACATACAATTACCATTTCTATCAACTGGGGAGAAAGATTATGCTTTTTGGGTGTTCTTGTGCGTTTCTTCCAGTGGATTCACTTGGTGAATGTGACACGTTTTGTGTCTCCCACCCCCTATTGAATTTAAAAGTTCTCCATTCTCCGAGGGAGCCAAGGAGAGTCCTACACCGCAGGCCTGAATAGACACTAAATCTTTCAAGGTTAGGACTTAACCTTCTCCCTCTCTAATTCATCTTCAAACTTTAGTCTCCAGCCAATCAATATCAGATGATTGGTAAACTATGTGCGGGGTCTGATAGGCAGGTACCGAGTGGCCCTCAATGGGATTGCAAATGCTTTGTGTGCTCTCCCAGTCGCTTTTGCTCTAAAGCACTGTCACAAAAAGTGAAATTACCATTCGCTTGGAATGATGCCATTCATCTTTGTCAGAGCGGGCCGAGGCCGGCACGCAGGGCCGACTCCCCTCAAATTAATTCCTTGTTTTGCATCAGCTGAATTTGCCCAAATCCAGGAGGATGGCTCTCCGGCTCGCACCTCGCCTGCCTGCTTTAATGTGCCAATTCCAGCTGATTTCACTGTGCAACCAGCAACCCTGCGCCCTTTTATTTACTGCCTAATTCACAAAGAAAAGGAAATAGATATGAAAATAAGTTGGGGAAAATAAGATAAATCTGGCAGTGGTAATTCCAGAGGCCTGTTGTAGACTCGGAGAGCGTGAGAGAGGGGTGTAATTCACGGGGCCCCCGGCCCCTGGGAGCTACTGCTGTGTGCCAGCCCGATTGTCGATTTGTTATTTTATTTTACCGAAACTGCGTGTGTAAAGGTAATGTCTTCCCAGGGGCCATGCAAAGAGAGGGATGCTGTGAAAGAATAGCAGTCTGGGATTGAAGCATTGGTTTGCTGGCTCTCCACGAAGAAATGCACAATGTCAGAGCAGACTAAGTTTAGTGATGCAGGGAGAGAATTATCTCACCCAACACGATAGAGGACACAGGGGAAAAAGAAAAGTAACTATCTCTACTCTGTGTCCATCTTAGTGGGAGTGTTACATTGCTAAAGTCTAATTAATGTTTGATTGTGGCACACAACAGCAGTCCCTACTTGTATTCTACCGAAGAAGAGTAACAAAGGAAGACTTGTACAGAAACACACAAAGTGAAACAGAACAGGATTTTTAAAGATTTGATTTTGAAGCAATGTGTGCCTTTTTCTCTGTTGTGAAAGAGGTGTTTGGTCAGAGACATTTCCACTAGGGGGCTGGGGCTTGTTCTTTCTTTCTGTCCTCCTTCGCTTTGCTGCAATCCTCTTCTCCTCATCTCAGCTCGGTCCCACAGCCTGGCTGCCTGCTGTCTGTCCAGTCCCACCCCAGCCACAAGGGTTCTCGTGGTCACATTCTTGTTGTTTTTCTAATGCTGTTCTCCAGATGATGTCCTGCTTCATGGTGCTGACTGCCCAGTGACAGCTCTGATGGCTTTTAAAACAGAGGTTTCTCTCTCTCTCTCTCTCTCTCTCTCTCTCTCTCTCTCTCCCTCTCCCTCTCCCTCTCCCTCTCTCTCTCTCTCTCTCTCTCTCTCTCTCTCTCTCTCTCTCTCTCTCTCTCTCTCTCTCTCTCTCTCTCTCTCTCTCTCTCTCTCTCTCTCTCTCTCTCTCTCTCTCCTCTCTCCCTCTCCTTCTCCCTCTCCTTCTCCCTCTCCTTCTCCCTCTCCCTCTCCCTCTCCCTCTCTCTCTCTCTCTCCATCTCTATCTCTCTCTCTCTCTCCATGCATGACAGGCTAAAAATGGCCAGGGCTAATTTATGGTTGTGGTAACTATAAACTCAGATCCTCCATGTTTGTGTTTATATAACATTATTATTCTGGTCTTATCTGACGGAGGATGGACGACATGGCCCGACATGGGTTTATTTAGATCTTTTCTTTTTCCAGCACAAAGTATGATAGAGTGCAATTACAAGACATGCAGAGTGAACCCCCAGGTCAGAGTCTGCTTCCTGTCTGCCTCCCTTGTATGAGCATTTTCCCAATACTACTGTCCCAGGGTGCAATGCTTCTTCTACACATGCACACAGACATTTGGTGATTTTGTGGCTTTTTTTGGTACAATGAGGAAGGGAAATTGGGAAAGAGGATACCTAGTCAGTTTTCTGCATTTAACCCAACCCCTCTGATGTGAGCTCTGCCTGTGTCCTGTTTTGAATGTTTTTCTCCATTTCTCATAGAGAGAGAGACAGAGAGAGGGGGGGGTGGGAGAGTGGCAGAGAGAAAAGAGAGAGGGAGGGAGGGAGGGAGGGGGAGGGAGGGAGGGAGGGAGGGAGGGAGGGAGAGGAGAGAGAGAGAGAGAGAGAGAGAGAGAGAGAGAGAGAGAGAGAGAGAGAGAGAGAGAGAGAGAGAGAGAGAGAGAGAGAGAGAGAGAGAGAGAGAGAGAGAGAGAGAGAGAGAGAGAGAGAGAGAGAGAGAGAGAGAGAGAGGAGTGGTAAGTGGGTCTGGACTGAGACTCTGTACTTCACCTCAGACACCTGCGCCTCTCCACAGCTCCCTCATCAAGCACTCATTTTGTCCCCGGGCCGCGCCATTGTCTCGTTAAGGGCCCTTCAGCCGCACTCTGAATTCTCCCCTGTGCTCCCCGAAGTGGGCTCAACCCGGCTCTCTGCCGAGAAGCAGACAAAACAGCAGATTCCAGAGCGCCGGCCTCTCGGCATTCCCCCAGCTTCAGGAGATAAAGAGAGAAGGAAAATCTCTGACTGATTCCTCCCTGCCGCTCCTCACCCCATCTCACCCCACCTCACCCCCAGAATCAGGATAGGAGGGGGGTAGAAAGGTGGTCCTGTTCTCCCAGTCAGCCAGCCAGTAAGCCAGCCAGTCAGTCCTCCTCCATGGCGAAGCTTTGAGAAATGACCTCCACTGGGCTTACTGGGGAGTGAGTGGAGGGGAAGGAAATGGAGAAATTATTATTCCCCTCTGTCTGTCTGTCTGTCTGTCTGTCTGTCTGTCTGTCTGTCTGTGCTGCTGTATTTAGCTGGCTAAGAGAGATGTATGTCCAAAGGTTTTCTCCACTCAGCATAAACACATACGTTATATATACAACTCTTTTCCTGACCTGTGGGGTTTCTGCAATGCAAGGCATCATCGTTGGAAAGATAGTGAGTCTAGAAACCTGCTAAATATGTAACTAGGCATGCGTGTTATTTTACTTTATGTACTCACTCAAACTTCACACACACACACACACACACACAAAGTTTGCTGGGATGGGTCCGTTTTGCTGATGCAGAGTCGTGGTCCAGGCCTGGCCGTGGTGTTGGAAGTGATTAGGGAGAAATATGCCCGTCTCCTGGTACTGTCAGTAATTGGCAGCAGCACATCAAAGACACGCCTGTCAGAATGATCTGGATCAAACCGGCTCCATCTGGAACACATAATACTTTTCACTCATTTAAACACTTTAAACACTGAACAGACATGGAGCTCCTGTCTCTGCTCAGCACTCACTGCTAATATCAGCACCCTCAACCCTTCATCTGGACGTGTGTGTGGGTGTGTGTGTGTGTGCGTGGGTGAGGCTGCCTGTTCTCCATGTGTGTCTGGGTCATTGCTTGCCTTCTACCTTTGTATGTATAATGTCTATGTGTGTATAATGTGTACATGTGTATGCATGCTGTGTGTATAATGTGTACGTGTGTATAATGTGTACGTGTGTATGGATGCTGTGTGTATAATGTGTATGTGTGTATAATGTGTATGTGTGTGTGCATGCTGTGTGTATAATGTGTATGTGTGTGTGCATGCTGTGTGTATAATGTGTATGTGTGTATAATGTGTATGTGTGTGTGCATGCTGTGTGTATAATGTGTATGTGTGTGTGCATGCTGTGTGTATAATGTGTATGTGTGTATGCAAGCTGTGTGTACAATGTGTACATGTGTATGCATGATGTGTGTATAATGTGTACATGTGTATGCATGCTGTGTGTATAATGTGTATGTGTGTATAATGTGTATGTGTGTGTGCATGCTGTGTGTATAATGTGTATGTGTGTATGCATGCTGTGTGTATGCATGCTGTGTGTATAATGTGTACATGTGTATGCGTGATGTGTGTATAATAATGTGTATGTATGTGTGCATGCTGTGTGTATAATGTGTATGTGTGTATAATGTGTATGTGTGTGTGCATGCTGTGTGTATAATGTGTATATGTGCATGCATGCTGTGTGTATAATGTGTATGTGTGTATAATGTGTATGTGTGTATGCATGATGTGTGTATAATGTGTATGTGTGTATAATGTGTATGTGTGTGTGCATGCTGTGTGTATAATAATGTGTATGTATGTGTGCATGCTGTGGGTATAATGTGTATGTGTGTGTATAATGTGTATGTATGTGTGTGTGAATGCTGTGTGTATGTGTGTATAATGTGTATGTGTGTGTGCATGCTGTGTGTCTAATGTGTACGTGTGTATGCATGCTGTGTGTACAATGTGTATGTGTGTGTGCATGCTGTGTGTATAATGTGTACGTGTGTATAATGTGTACGTGTGTATAATGTGTACGTGTGTATGCATGCTGTGTGTATAATGTGTACGTGTGTATAATGTGTGCGTGTGTATAATGTACCCATACGTAGAATGTATGCACACATGACTGTAAGTCGCTTTGGATAAAAGCGTCTGCTAAATGGCATATATATTATTATTATTATTATTATAATGTGTACGTGTGTATGGATGCTGTGTGTATAATGTGTATGTGTGTATAATGTGTATGTGTGTGTGCATGCTGTGTGTATAATGTGTATGTGTGTGTGCATGCTGTGTGTATAATGTGTACGTGTGTGTGCATGCTGTGTGTACAATGTGTATGTGTGTGTGCATGCTGTGTGTATAATGTGTACGTGTGTATGCATGCTGTGTGTACAATGTGTATGTGTGTGTGCATGCTGTGTGTATAATGTGTATGTGTGTGTGTATGTTGTGTGTATAATGTGTGTGTGTGCATGCTGTGTGTATAATGTGTATGTGTGTGTGCATGCTGTGTGTATAATGTGTACATGTGTATAATATGTACGTGTGTATAGTGTGTATGTGTGTATGCATGCTGTGTGTATAATGTGTACGTGTGTATAATGTGTAAGTGTGTATAATGTGTACGTGTGTATAATGTGTATGTGTGTGTGCATGCTGTGTGTATAATGTGTATGTGTGTGTGCATGCTGTGTGTATAATGTGTATGTGTGTATGCAAGCTGTGTGTATGCATGCTGTGTGTATAATGTGTACATGTGTATGCATGATGTGTGTATACTGTGTATGTGTGTATAATGTGTATGTGTGTGTGCATGCTGTGTGTATAATGTGTATGTGTGTGTGCATGCTGTGTGTATAATGTGTATGTGTGTATAATGTGTATGTGTGTGTGCATGCTGTGTGTATAATGTGTATGTGTGTATAATGTGTATGTGTGTGTGTGCATGCTGTGTGTATAATGTGTACATGTGCATGCATGCTGTGTGTATAATAATGTGTATGTATGTGTGCATGCTGTGGGTATAATGTGTATGTGTGTGTATAATGTGTATGTATGTGTGTGTGAATGCTGTGTGTATGTGTGTATAATGTGTATGTGTGTGTGCATGCTGTGTGTCTAATGTGTACGTGTGTATGCATGCTGTGTGTATAATGTATATGTGTGTGTGCATGCTGTGTGTATAATATGTATGTGTGTATGCATGCTGTGTGTACAATGTGTATGTGTGTGTGCATGCTGTGTGTATAATGTGTATGTGTGTGTGCATGTTGTGTGTATAATGTGTATGTGTGTGTGCATGCTGTGTGTATAATGTGTATGTGTGTGTGCATGCTGTGTGTATAATGTGTATGTGTGTGTGCATGTTGTGTGTATAATGTGTATAATGTGTGTGTGCATGCTGTGTATAATTGTAAATGCATGCATGCTGTTGTATAATGTATGTGTGTATAATGTGTATGTTTTGCATGATGTGTGTATAATGTGTATGTGTGTATAATGTGTATGTGTGTGTGCATGCTGTGTGTATAATGTGTAATGTGCATGCATGCTGTGTGTAT
>NC_060191.1:43355335-43410335 GCF_021184085.1 Oncorhynchus gorbuscha | reverse complement strand
CATTTTTATTAGGATTAACTGTCAGGAATTGTGGAAAAGCACACACACACACACACACACACACACACACACACACACACACACACACACACACACACACACACACACACACACACACACACACACACACACACACACACACACACACACACACACACACACACACACACACACACACACACACACACACACACACACACACACACACAAGGAGAGGGGCCTCTAGTCCCGGCAACGCCTCTTATTAACAACTGCTTACTCTCAAACAGCACTGGCTGCAGTACACCGTGCATCCACAGAGATAGTAGGTGTTCACTGAACCACGGCTAGATGGACCTATTCTGCATAGCAGAGACCACTCTGACACCACTCTACTCTAAGCTAACACGGTTACCTCAAGATCGCAACTGACTTCGATCGGTGAGAGGGCAGAACAGAATGGACTGGAGGGGAGGAGGGGAGGGAAGAAGAGGGGTGGTGGAGAGTTTGGGCCCAGCCTTTTGGAGAAAGAAAGCCATGAAAACAATTCATTTTACAAGAACCAAGGATCTCACTTCTTACATGGCCAGCTCTGCTCCCATAAAGCCTACAGACATCCATTAAAAGCTACTCTCGACGTGTTCCCCCTCCTCATCCAGCTACAGGCTGGCTCTACCAACCCTCTGGAAGTGTTTGAAACGAAGTGGGCTTTTCTGATTCAACCTCATTAACTAGTTATAATAAACAAAACAATGTGTTTTTAATGGATGGTAAGTAACTCCCCCTTCACCGTCTTCTACCTCCTCCGGCCCCCACACCCCCACACCCCCACACCCCTACACCAACCCAGAGCCACTGGTGAACGACACACACACACATGGACACACTCAGATGGACCCCACACACACACACACACACACACAAACACACACACATGGGGCGACTGGCTGGTGTGTTTCCCATGGCTGCAGCCTGCAGTGTCAGTATGATGGATGGGCAGGGGTGGCAGGGGCTGCCCTCTCCCCTCTCCTCCGGGACATCCCTGGGACTGACAGGCACATTGTGGCGCCCGTGCAGCGCTGCCCCGCCCGCTGGCACCGCGACAGAGAACCCCAGAATACGCCTGCTTCGCCAACTGCACACAGACTTAGAAATACTCATACTCTCTCACACACACTCACAAACGTATTCAGACACACATACATAAAAACACATGCAGTCTCCCACATTCAACCTCTGTTCAGCTCGCTTGAAACCACTCTGGACTCATGTAATATGGCACATACGTGTGACATACATTATTATTCATACACACACATGCCCTCAGTCTAGCCAAAGAAACGTCGTGGCACACACAAACACACACAGGCAAATGGGCAGTAGTGGTGGTAGGCCTTTGCTCTGGCACTCGCCCTGGTATTTTGTGCTGGTGGCCTTGGTCATTTCTTTTAGTTGTTAGGTTGGTGTGCTGTTGCCGTGTTGAGCTAACCATTAGCAGAAACTTTCTCACGTTTGCTCTGATAGTCGAGTGTTGAGCAAGACATGGAAGTAGAGCAACGTGAGACGAGGGCTCCCAAATGGCACCCTATAACCTATAGAGTGCAGTACTTTTGATCAGAGCCGAATGGGCGCTGGTATAAAGTAGTGCACTGTAAAGGAAATAAGGTGCCATTGCGGAGGAAAATGAGGTTAGCGTGCGGAGCTGTAGCCTGTACCTGAACCCCCTGCTGCCCCTCAGTGGGGGAGACATTAGCTTAGTGATGAATAAACGCCACTGGGCCTCCACTGCCCACAACAGACACTCTGAGTGCTCACCACACCCACACACACACACACACACACACACACACACACACACACACACACACACACACACACACACACACACACACACACACACACACACACACACACACACCATAACCATAGACTAAGAACGCCTTCAAAGTAAAACTCTCCCAGCCAGCGTAAAACAATCCAATAACCCAGCAAGAACTTATCAAAGTAAAACAAGGCCCTAGCTCCTATCATGTAGTAAAACTGCTGTTTATGATTCTACTTGTCTTCTAACATCTAACTGTACTTTAAATGTGCCTTCTGGGTTGGTGTTCTCGCCTTTTCAATTTGATTTGCAGGTCGTAGAAGTAGGTAGAATGTGTGTGGTCATGATGAAACTGCTGCTGAAGTGATATGACACTGTTTAGGCTGAGCCCATTGGTTCCCAGGAGCAGCAGTGTTTAGCACTGGGTCAAAGGTCATTTGAATAGAAAGAGAGGATACCAGAACAGCCAGACATATAGAGTGTGAGGGTGTGACCTCAACCAACCCCAACCACCCTTTACAACCTGTTAGTAAACAGGATGTCATTAACACAGGGAACACACACACACACAATTCATTTGTGTGTGTGTATGTGAGAGAGAGAGAGAGAGAGAGAGAGAGAGAGAGAGAGAGAGAGAGAGAGAGAGAGAGAGAGAGAGAGAGAGAGAGAGAGAGAGAGAGAGAGAGAGAGAGAGAGAGAGAGAGAGAGAGAGAATGACAGAGTGTGGAAGAGAAGGAGAGATGGGGACAGAGAAAGCATTGCAGGGTTTCACCCGCAGTTCAGACGTGCCATGGACGAGGCCATCTGAATTGTAATTCACTATGGGTTTGAGATGATAAAAAATAAAAAATAATCTATAAACAGTCAAACTTGCTCACACGACATTGGCACCCAGTCAAACGTGTGGCCTTACAGGTTAACGTCTTCACTTGTTGTCACGTACAACGCTCTTTACATTGCAGTACAGTCTCTGAAGCCAGAGCCCTAAGTACACTGAGTTGTCAGCTCTTATTGTGGTGTCTAGGCCTTCCCCTAATTAGTGTCCTCTGTGCTTTGGGATCAGGAAGTGGTCCTTGCCTGGATTAATCTGTCAGTGTGGCCAGGCCATCCTTTACCCCACTCTTCCTTACCCCTCCTCGCCCCTCTCTTCTCCACCTCCTCGCCCCAGCGACTGTTTCCTTAGATAAACCCTGACAGAGGTCGAGCCCGGGGCCCACCGCCTACACCCGGCTCCGGGGCCACTCATTGGCTGGCTGGGGCCATCGCCACAGAGGATCGCCGTGGTGACAGGTGTTGATTGAGCATGAGAGGGAGGAAGTGGAAGAGAAGGACACTTCCTGGCAGACTGTTTTATCAGCCAGGGAGCAGAGAGGTCGGAGGGGCGGGAGTTGGGGTGGTTTGGTTCAGACAGTTATCACAAACCACTGGGTCTGTACAGTGAGGGGCATGGGAGGTGTGGGTGGGGAGTTGCTAGGAGAGGCCTAGGGCTGCTGACCCAGGGAACTGTCTCCTGCCTATAAACACTGAGTTGAGTTATAGACATGTTTGGTGACTATTAAGAGCAAATATTTATGTTTTTCCTCTTATTCTCTGCTGTTGCTGGTAGTTGAATGGGATATCAGAAGTGGTCCATGGACAACCTTCACATGTGTAGAGACGCTGAGTTCTTTGGACAGGCACAGATCACTGCACATTCACAGTTTGTTTTAGAGTTTTTGTTCCTTAGCAATAAGTAGAGTCGGAGAGTTAAGCTTTGGAATGCTTTGGAAATTAGGTGTTAAAGGTGTTTAAAATCTGTTGGCTCATCACAGCAGTGAAAAGAAGCAAGGACTGAAAGGCTGCTGAGACAGGAAGAGAAGAGAAAGTGAAAGAAGGCGAAGGAGAGAGCAGAAGAATGATCAGTGGGGGACTAGCCCGCCACTCCGCCTCCCTCACTCCCCTCCTCGCTCCCTCCACAAACCAGCGGGGTCCAATTCCTCCACTTGAGCGCTCAGGGCCGGCAGCGGGCTGATTAGACGTACACCCCCAGCCGCGCTGCGCCGGGACTCTGCAGTGGGACAACTTCAGAAGCACCGCCACTCCATGCTGGCCCAAATAAAACCTGACTGCTCGTAATGGACAGGTCCTAATCTCCCCTTGGTTATTTGAAGATTTCTCCAGCCCGCTGCTGGCCACGGCAGAAACAAATTCTCCGGCTTTGTTGATTAAACCGTCCGCACTCCACCGTCGCTTATCGTCCTGCGACGAGCTGCTCTTTTTAATTAGAAGTGAGACACCACAAGTGCGCAATTAACAGCTGGTAATTATCAGGCGCTTCAGAAGTGCAACACTCCGCCTTCATTTCAATTATATAATGGACAAGTGACTTTCTGATCTCCACATTAGTGAACCCTTGTAATATTTGTTTTGTGGCAGATTCGGGGGGTTAATGGAGGCCTGTGGTGGCCTTCCTCCCAGTGATTAATGTGTACACAGAAAGAGGGATATTAAAACAGGAATAGTCTATCAGGAAATGCAAATCGCACCTTCATGTTAATGAGCAGGAGAGCGCGGGGCTGGGCCGGCCAGCCGTGGCGTTTCATGTGGGAAAAACAAGTGGCCACTCTGTCGCAAACTGATTAGTACATTTGAATTTGAAAGTTGAATTAAATGCTTCTAATATCGATCATTTTAGAGACTGACACATAACATGAAACTGTTTGATTCTTAATTTGGTTGGCATTTGATTGCAAGGCACGCGTGGCTAAATTGGCTACGCAAGCGTGGAGGCAATGTGCTATCCCAAAGGATGCAGAAGCCATGGACTTCATTTAAAACCCTTAACTAATAAGTGATGAAAACGTATTTAATGACCAATGCACTCTTTGTGTGTTTAAAGTGGAACACTTGTTCAGTTTTAATTAGTATTGATTTCCATCTATGGACATGGCTGTTGTATTGTTGCTAGTTTAGAGTTTCAGTTTTTCCCCCACCACACATTCCATCAAAATGAGGGGGAAAAAAATACAGGCCTTGATTGATTTTGTGGCTTGCTGAAAGCATGCAGGACGTTGAATTAGGGAGATTACTAATGAGTAAAAGCTGAAATTCACAGTCTTCATTGGCATGCTCTTCGTCCTGAGTTGTCAATATAGGAAATGTTCAAAATAAGTGCAATCTATGTTGTTGTGCTCATTAATTGCTGCATCCCCCAGGTCAGTACGGTACTTGTAATGTGAGTTTGTATGAGCGTTGCATTATAGTCTGTGTTTTTATAGGCCGATATCTCTTTTCAATTGAGATGTCATTTTTGTCATGTAAAATGAAGCGGCCTCTGCTGATACGGGGTTCAAATGATCTCTCTACTTCATCTCACGTCACCCCGCTCCTCCGTTCTCTCCACTGGCTTCCAGTTGAAGCTCGCATCCGCTACAAGACCATGGTGCTTGCCTACGGAGCTGTGAGGGGAACGGCACCTCAATACCTCCAGGCTCTGATCAGGCCCTACACCCAAACAAGGGCACTGCGTTCATCCACCTCTGGCCTGCTCGCCTCCCTACCACTGAGGAAGTACAGCTCCCGCTCAGCCCAGTCAAAACTGTTCGCTGCTCTGGCCCCCCAATGGTGGAACAAACTCCCTCATGACGCCAGGACAGCGGAGTCAATCACCACCTTCCGGAGACACCTGAAACCCCACCTCTTTAAGGAATACCTAGGATAGGATAAGTATTCCCTCTCCCCCCTTTAAGATTTAGATGCACTATTGTAAAGTGACTGTTCCACTGGATGTCATAAGGTGAATGCACCAATTTGTAAGTCGCTTTGGATAAGAGCGTCTGCTAAATGACTTAAATGTAAATGTAAATTGATACTGTATCTCAAGTTGTTCAATTACAAACATTTTGTATTAGTTCAATTTGAATAAATCAGGGTTCAGTATAAATTAAAAGATGAAATTCATGTTTATTCATTGTTTCTATTTTTCATACATATTATTTTTTTCAAATATTTTATCCTTGTGGAAATCCTTGGAAATAAATGATACAAGATTATCAATTGAATATTTTTCTCACCCTCTATTTGAGGCAACACATTTTTACATTGATTTTATTTTACCTCCTTATACCTTCAACAAAGCATTTTCAAATGAGCATCGTTTTCAAATCAAAAATCAAATCAAATTTATTTGTCACCTACACATGGTTAGCAGATGTTAATGAGAGTGTAGCGAAATCCATGTGCTTCTAGTTCCGACAATGCAGTAATAACCAACGAGTAATCTATCCTAACAATTCCAAAACTACTACCTTATACACACAAGTGTAAAGGGATAAAGAATATGTACATAAAGATATATGAGTGAGTGATGGTACAGAACGGCATAGGCAAGATGCAGTAGATGGTATCGAGTAAATTATATACATATGAGATGAGTAATGTAGGGTATGTAAACAAAGTGGCATAGTTTAAAGTGGCTAGTGATACATGTGTTACATAAAGATGCAGTAGATGATATAAGGTACAGTATATACATATACATATGAGATGAGTAATGTAGGGTAAGTAAACATAATATTAAGTACCATTGTTTAAAGTGGCTAGTGACATATTTTACATCAATTTCCATCAATTCCCATTATTAAAGTGGCTGGAGTTGAGTCAGTGTGTTGGCCTTCCTGTGACATCGGGTGGTGTAGGTGTCCTGGAGGGCAGGTAGTTTGCCCCCGGTGATGCTTTGTGCAGACCTCACTACCCTCTGGAGAGCCTTACGGTTGTGGGCGGAGCAGTTGCCGTACCAGGCGGTGATACAGCCCAACAGGATGCTCTCGATTGTGCATCTGTAGAAGTTTGTGAGTGCTTTTGGTGACAAGCCAAATTTCTTCAGCCTCCTGAGGTTGAAGAGGCGCTGCTGCGCCTTCTTCACGACGCTGTCTGTGTGGGTGGACCAATTCAGTTTGTCCGTGATGTGTACGCCGAGGAACATAAAACTTACTACACTCTCCACTACTGTTCCATCGATGTGGATAGGGGGGTGCTCCCTCTGCTGTTTCCTGAAGTCCACAATCATCTCCTCTGTTTTGTTGAAATTGAGTGTGAGGTTATTTTCCTGACACCACACTCCGAGGGCCCTCACCTCCTCCCTGTAGGCCGTCTCGTCGTTGTTGGTAATCAAGCCTACCACTGTAGTGTCGTCCGCAAACTTGATGATTGAGTTGGTGGTGTGCATGGCCACGCAGACATGGGTGAACAGGGAGTACAGGAGAGGGCTCAGAATGCACCCTTGTGGGGCCCCAGTGTTGATGATCAGCGGGGTGGAGTTGTTGTTACCTACCCTCACCACCTGGGGGCGGCCCGTCAGGAAGTCCAGAACCCAGTTGCACAGGGCGGGGTCGAGACCCAGGGTCTCGAGCTTGGTGACGAGTTTGGAGGGTACTATGGTGTTAAATGCTGAGCTGTAGTCGATGAACAGCATTCTCACATAGGTATTCCTCTTGTCCAGATGGGTTAGGGCAGTGTGCAGTGTGGTTAAGATTGCATTGTCTGTTGACCAATTTGGGCGGTAAGCAAATTGGAGTGGGTCTAGGGTGTCATTTGGGGGGCAAATTGGAGTGGGTCCTAGGGTGTCAGGTAGGGTGGAGGTGATATGGTCCTTGACTAGTCTCTCAAAGCACTTCATGATGACGGAAGTGAGTGCTACGGGGCGGTAATCATTTAGCTCAGTTACCTTAGCTTTCTTGGGAACAGGGACAATGGTGGCCCTCTTGAAGCATGTGGGAACAGCAGACTGAGATAAGGATTGATTGAATATGTCCGTAAACACACCAGCCAGCTTGTCTGCGCATGCTCTGAGGACGCGGCTGGGGATGCCGTCTGGGCCTGCAGCCTTGCGAGGGTTGACACGTTTAAATGTTTTCCTCATGTCGGCTGCAGTGAAGGAGAGTCTGCAGGTTTTGGTTGCGGGCCGTGTCAGTGGCACTGTATTGTCCTCGAAGCGGGCATAAAAGTTATTTAGTCTGCCTGGGAGCAAGACATCCTGGTCCGTGATGGGGCTGGTTTTCTTTTTGTAATCCGTGATTGACTGTAGACCCTGCCACATACCTCTTGTGTCTGAGCCGTTGAATTGTGACTCTACTTTGTCTCTATACTGACGCTTAGTTTGGTTGATTGCCTTGCGGAGGGAATAGCTACACTGTTTGCATTCGGTCATGTTTCCGGTCACCTTTGCCTGATTAAAAGCAGTGGTTCGCGCTTTCAGTTCCACGTGAATGCTGCCATCAATCCACGGTTTCTGGTTTGGGAATGTTTTTATCGTTGCTATGGAAACGACATCATCAATGCACTTTCTAATGAACTCGCTCACCGAATCAGCGTTTTTGTTACTATTTTAAAGGTAATTTTAGTGTATACCAATTGAATGGCGGTTGATTTGACACATGATCATGTAATATCCCCTTGAGAAATCACTTATAAACTTTTACATCGTAGTATTTCAGCACAAAGTGTGTGACCAGAGCCAGTCATTACTAAAACCATTCAAATGTGTAAGGCAATAACCAGTACATAAATATTATGTGATGTCATTTTTGGTTTCTGTACGGGAAACAGACAAAGAGGAGTTATATATGCAAATCCTCACCTTTATCCTCATCCTCACCTCACCGAATTTCTGCAGATTACTTTTTAACCACATCACAGTGTTCTATAAATTACAGATTAAAAAAGCCTCAAATCAGTCAAGCACTTAGGAATTTTACATTGGAAGAATATTGGCAGTTTATTGTGAAATAAACAACAAGTATTTAAATTCAAACCAGGTCATTACGGAATGTCAGTCATTAAAGAGGCCCATGTGGCTCTGTTTAGAGTCCCTGCTTTAACTAGGCCCTAGAAGCAAGGCTTTCTGGGAGCTCAATGCGCACCGTCCACGTGAGACAATGAGCACAATAGAGGAGAGAATCCCGTTTCCCATCTTCCCCCATGTGTGAAGCGGAGCCCTGTGATGGGTTGGGACATGGGTGTGTGTGTGTGTGTGTGTCTCCCGATTTAATCTAAGTCGCTGTTACTGTCATGTTTCTCTCACTCCCTCACTGTCCCTCCGTGTTTTCTACTCAATCTCGCTGTCATTTGGCAGCTGTCACTCTCCATGTGTATCAACCACTCTTCCCCATGGCCACGACCAAAGCTACCCTCCTAGACACACACGCACACACTCACGCAAACACACACACCTACGCACTGGTTTCCCAGACACAGATTAAACCTGGTCCTGAACTAAAAAACCTCATGGGCCTGATTTTTAATCCGTTTAATCCTTAGAGTGGACCTGTTCATCTGTCATAGTTACAGTTGGGCAAGAGGTTTTTAGAGGCTTTAACTGGTGCCTGGAGGTTTATTTGATCAGGGGCTGCAGGTAGCCTAGTGGTTTGACCATTGGACCAAAAGGTTACTGGATCGAATCCCCCAGCTGACAAGGTAAAAATATGCCACTGTTCCCCAATAGGCTGTCATTGTAAATAAGCATTCGTTCTTAACTGACTTGCCTAGTTAAATCAAGGTTACATAGACACAGTCTTACAGCAGTTTGATTCAGAGCTAAAACAACTCTACATGATGCTGTTATTTTTATTTCAACTTTATTTAACCAGGTAGGCCAGTTCAGAACAAGTTCTCATTTACAACTGCGACCTGGCCAAGATAAAGCAAAGCAGTGCGACACAAACAACAACACAGAGTTACACATGGGATAAGCAAAAGTACAGTCAATAACAATAGAAAATCTATATACACTGTGTGCAAATGGAGTAAGGAGGTAAGGCAATAAATAGGCCAATAGTAGCGAAGTAATTACAATTTAGCAAATGAACACTGGAGTGATAGATGAGGATGTGCAAGTAGAAGTACTGGTGTGCAAAAGAGCAAAACAAGTAAATAAAAACAGTATGGGGATGAGGTAGGTAGAATATGTAGCGAGGGCCAGCCAACAAGAGCATACAGGTCGCAGTGGTGGGTGGTGTATGGGGCTTTGGTGACAAAACGGATGGCACTGTGATAGACTGTATCTAGTTTGTTGAGTAGAGTGTTGGAGGCTATTTTGTAAATGACATCGCTTAAGTCAAGGATCGGTAGGATAGTCAGTTTTACGAGGGTATGTTTGGAAGCGTGAGTGAAGGAGGCTTTGTTGCGAAACAGGATCCCGATTCTAGATTTAATTCTGGATTGGAGATGCTTAATGTGAGTCTGGAAGGAGAGTTTACAGTCTAGCCAGACACCTAGGTTAGCTCTCTAGCTATCTAGTTAAACACAAAGACAAATGATCAGAGAGAGAGGCCACAGTCCCGCTGTATTGTCCAGTTAAATCACATCTGAATACAGGGAAATTGACTTCCATAACAAATAAGGGAGGGATACTGTGTTGCTTAGGGTACAAGGCGAACGGTCCGGCTTCCAACAATCACAAAACAAACATCCTCTCCAAGAGCTCTCGATGCTCGGCCCCATTTCACATGTCTGGGAGGGCTTTGGAAAGCCTCTGTAGTCTACACGTTATTGTAGGTAACAAGTCAGTAACAAGGTTGGACTGCTGCTATGCCAGTGTTGGAGGGTAGAAGGCCTACGGGTGGAATGCAACGGTCAGACAAAAACCATCTAAATCCAACGAGACCAAATGGAAGATGTCAGACATAGGTCCCATTTGGTCAGTTTACCTCTATCTAAATATGAAATATTTAATGCTTTCCTACAGTTTTGTTTTCTTGCTTCTTTCCCTCATAGACCCTTTTCTCTGGTCTAATTTAGTGACTAGCAGCCCCATGGAACACACCGCACCTACTAATACAGTGTAGACATTCTTGGCGGTACACACATGAATCCGCTGGTTTTTGGGGGAGTAAGCGTATGCCCGTGAAGGATCGAGGGACGGAGAAGTATAAAGTGACGGAGGCTAAGAGAAAGGGAGGATAGGACAGAAAATGAAGAAAGAGGGGCCTCCTCTGAATTGGTGCTTCCATTGTGAGACGTAAACAATGCCTGTTTTGATAACCTCTGACCTCTCTCTACATAGGGCCAATAGTGGTGACAAAGGCTCTTTTTGGGCCTGTTTCAAGTGGCTTGGAGGGCGAGAGAAAAGGATTAATTAAATAAAGCTGACTCAAAGAAGACGTATTATAAAGCCCTTTTCATTGGTCCTGAGGTGCCTCTAATTTCACAAAAGAACAAAGGTGGTTGAACCTTCGTGACTAGATGGGAACGTGTCAGTGGTGTGAGAGAGAACGGGTGGGTACGGAGATAGGAATGACCCGACCCCAGTTACGGTGGACGTTTTCTCCAGGTCATTATTGATTATGCAAGGTCGAACTTTTGTAATGTATAGAACAGGAGGTTGGTGAGGACGGCTCACGGGAATGACTGGAGCAGAATGAGGGGAATGGAATCAAGTACATGTGTGCGCATGTTTGAGCGTGTTAAGTGAACACATACTACTAGCAAGTAATCTGACCAGAGGCAATCCACAAAAGAGAAAACAGTCTGAGATCTGAGAGGCGTGAGATCTGCTTATAAGGGTGTGGTCAACGTATGTGTGATATATCTCATAGCTTATTGTATGTCTGTGAGTCAGTATTTGATTGTCTTGTGTGACGGGAGTATGTTGTGTCCGTGTGTGTCTATACGTGACTGTGTGTGTGTGTGTGTGTGTGTGTGTGTGTGTGTGTGTGTGTGTGTGTGTGTGTGTGTGTGTGTGTGTGTGTGTGTGTGTGTGTGTGTGTGTGTGTGTGTGTGTGTGTGTGTGTGTGTGTGTGTGTGTGTGTGTGTGTGTGTGTGTGTGTGTGTGTGTGTGTGTGTGTTTGTGATGTGATTGTGTCGGTGTCTTTTCGACGTTTGTATATGTGACTGTTGGTGTGTATGTGTTTCTGTGATGTGTGTGTCGCTGTATGTGTCTCCGTAATGTGTGTGTGTGTGTGTATCTGTGATGTGTCTGTGATGTGCCTGAGTTTGTCAGATGCCTCACTCTGGAGCTGTGGGCCATTTGTCATGGCTGGGATTCATTATGTGTGTGTCCCTGTCCCCGTGCGGCCGGTGTGATTACTGCTGACCCCCGTGACAGGCACAGCGCCTTCATTATGTCACCAAGGCAGCCCTGTCACCAGCTACACTCTCTAACTGTCTGTGTGACACCCCTCGGTGGGAATCCAATCTCTCATCTGGGTGTCCACCTGTCTCTGCCTTGTGTGTGTGTGTGTGTGTGTGTGTGTGTGTGTGTGTGTGTGTGTGTGTGTGTGTGTGTGTGTGTGTGTGTGTGTGTGTGTGTGTGTGTGTGTGTGTCAGGGTTTCCGTTATGAATGTGTGGTGCCGAACATTCGACCAGCAACCTTTTAATTTACCGGACATTTCAGAAATCTACCGGGCCCATATGCATTGGGTGCGTAACCTGATTAGGGCGTTCACCCACAGTGCTCAGGATGACATAAATCACATTTAGATTATGGTCATTCATATTAACTGAACATGCAAGTCAAGGATGCAATGATGTCTGTTGTCTCTTAGCCTCTTGCCAAATTCTGCACTTTGAAGATGTTAGAATCCCTGTCCACATGAACTTTTCCTCAGCCAACAAGACGAGTAATGAACAGCAAAATCCCTAGCCTTTGTCAACAGTATACCTATTCTATTGGTCAGCTTGTCGAGAAAGAAATATCCTATTCCAAACAGACTCTGAGACAGTTATGGGACGATAGATTTATACAACCAGTAGGCCTAGGATATATATATATATATTTAAATGACATTAAAAAGCAATCAGTCTGATACACCAGATCAGAATGTTTAGCTTATATTATTTATTCACATTATAAGCACAGCAATGCACACAAGGTAGTAGGTTATGTGCAAATGTTAGTTATATAATGCAATTAGAGGGAAAACACCTTTGTCTAAAGGGCACCGCACCGCACATCAAATCAAATCACAACAGGTGTAGTAGACCTTACAGTGAAATGCTTACTTACAAGCCCTTAACCAACA
Source organism: Oncorhynchus gorbuscha (assembly GCF_021184085.1). Taxonomy (NCBI): domain Eukaryota; kingdom Metazoa; phylum Chordata; class Actinopteri; order Salmoniformes; family Salmonidae; genus Oncorhynchus; species Oncorhynchus gorbuscha. The sequence goes on along the minus strand of NC_060191.1, from coordinate 43,397,536 downwards.
AAGCAGTTTTAAGGGGAAAAAAGTCTTAAGAAAGAATTTAATAAAATAAACTGAAGTTAATAAAATAAAAATAATATTTATATAATTAAAGAGCAACAATAAAATAACAATAGTGAGGCTATATACAGGGGGTACCGGTACAGAGTCAATTTGTGGGGGTTAGTCGAGGTAATTAAGGTAAAGTGACTATGCATAGATAATAAACAGAGAGTAGCAGCAGCGTAGAAGCTGTTAAGAAGCCTTTTGGAGAACAGTCTATGACTAAGGTGGCTGGAGTCTTTTCCAATTATTAGGGCCTTCCTCTGACACTGCCTAGTATAGAGGTCCTGGATGGCAGGAAGGTTGGCCCCTGTGATGTACTGTACTTTGTAGTGCCTTGCGGTCAGAGGTCGAGCAGTTGCCATACCAGGCAGTGATGCAACCAGTCAGGATGCTCTCGATGCTGCAGCTGTATAACTTCTTGAGGATCTGAGGACCCATGCCAAGTCTCCTGAGGGGTAATAGGCTTTGTCGTGCCTTCTTCACGGCTGTCTTGGTGTGTTTGGACCATGATAGTTTGTTGGTGATGTGGACACCAAGGAACTTGAAACTCTCAACCTGCTCCACTACAGCCTCATTGAAGAGAATGAGATGAGAATTTCCTGTAGTCCACAATCATCTCCTTTGTCTTGATCACGTTGAGGGAGAGATTGTTATCCTGGCACCACACTGCCAGATCTCTGACCTCCTCCCTATAAGCTGTCACATTGTTGTTGGTGATCAGGCCTAACTCGGGCCTACCTCTGTAGTGTCTTCTTCAAACTTAATGATGGTGTTGGAGTCGTGCTTGGCCATGCAGTCCTGGGTGAAGAGGGAGTACAGGAGGGGACTGAGCACGCACCCCTGAGGGGCCCCCATGTTGAGGATCAGAATGGCAGATGTGTTGTTATCTACGCTTACCACCTCGGGTGGCCCGTCAGGAAGTCCAGGATCCAGTTGCAGAGAGAGGTGTTTAGTCCCAGAGTCTTTAGCTTAGTGTTGAGATTTGAGGGCACTATGGTGTTGAACGCTGAGCTGTAGTCAATGAATAGCATTCTCACGTAGGTGTTCTTTTTGTCCAGGTGGGAAAGGGCAGTGTGGCGTGCAATAGAGATTGCGTCCTCTGTGGATCTGTTGGGGCAGTATGTATTATCCCAGGTTTTCTGGGATAATGGTGGTGATGTGGACCATGACCAGCCTTTCAAAGAATTTCATGTCTGCAGACTTGAGTGCTATGGGTCAGTAGTCATTTAGGCAGGTTACCTTAGTGTTCTTGTGCACAGGGACTATGGTAGTCTGCTTAAAACATGTTGCTATTACAGACTCGGTCAGGGACAGGTTGAAAATGTCAGTGAAGACACTTGCCAGTTGGTCGGAGTACACATCCTGGTAATCCATCTGGCCCTGCGGCCTTGTGAATCACACAGTCATCCGGAACAGCTGGTGCTCTCATGTATGCTTCAGTGTTGCTTGTCTCGAAGCAAGCATAGAAGTAATTTAGCTCATCTGGTAGGCTTGTGTCACTGGGCAGCTCGCGGCTGTGCTTCCCTTTGTAGTCTGTAATAGTTTGCAAGCCCGCCACATCCGACGAGCGTCATAGCCGGTGTAGTACAATTCAATCTTAGTCCTGTATTGACTCTTTGGAAGAATCCCGGAACTTATTCCAGTCTGTGCTAGTAAAACAAACATGACAGGTTGCATGTGACAGACATGAAAATATCAGTTAGAAGTGTAGAAAGAGAGGAGATCTAATAGGCTACTTTGAAGCAATATGCCTGATAATGTGTAAAAAAAATGTGCAGTGCATTTGTGTGCAGTCTTTTATTTATTGACATATATATATATTTTCTATCTAGACACAGGTTTTTGCTAAGAAATCGCATTGCCACAGTATATTCATAACATTTGATCAAATGATATACCAATGACCACTGACATACTTCCCCCATGGTAGTCTCCCTGTAGTCACTAATTATTCAATTATGTCCTATTAGAGGATGGGTGTTGCCAATGTCTCCGCCCAGGCTATTCAGCCCCTGCGCCCTGTCGGGGGGAGACCCCGAGGGCCCTTGTGAGCCTGTGATTAGTGATGTGTCTGCAGAGAGGTGACAGAATCCCTCTTCAAATATTTTGTCTTCATTTTACGGCTACCGAGATGCAATTACGGAGCAGCAGTTCATTACCGCGCGCCGCTTCTTCATGTTTTATGCATGCTCTTCGTTTACCACTTTATTAATGAGCCATGCTGGCCACCGCCACGCTGCAGGCTGCACTATGGACACTGATGTGGTGTGTGTGTGTGTGTGTGTGTGTGTGTGTGTGTGTGTGTGTGTGTGTGTGTGTGTGTGTGTGTGTGTGTGTGTGTGTGTGTGTGTGTGTGTGTGTGTGTGTGTGTGTGTGTGTGTGTGTGTGTGTGTGTGTGTGTGTGTGTGTGCAATAGGGGGTCATTGGTCAGTCTCCCCCACCCTGCCCTTCCCCTGCCTGGTGGGGGTGTCCAGGTGGATCTGGTTTTGGTGGAGGTAGACGGGATAGGAGAGGGCCAGTAGGGGTGACTAACTGCACCTCCCTCTGCAGAACAAACTCCATCTGCATCCAGCATTGAGACAGATGAGTCCAATTTGGCTCCTTAACTTTTCTGCAGTGTGATGGATGTGTGGCGGCTGTGCACGGTGAGTGAGAGAGAGGAGGGTGAGGGGGACCCCTCAGTTCTGGCCCGGCCAGGGAGGGAGGGACACCCGGCCATCGGTAGGTTACTGATGACCTCACCGTGCCACACCACACTGGCCAAACCCAAGCTAATAGGCTAACTGGGACACGGTTCTGACAGATTTTCCTCTCACACCGGATAACAGTGGACCATCTGCACGACTGATGAGTCTTTGATAAGAGCAATTCTCCGCAGGCCTTGATAAATATTTTATCAAGCATAATGGAAATTGTCAAATCAATCTAATTGTGTAATACATTATGAAGACAACAAAATTAAACATAGCACATATGCTATCATTTCACTTTTACGACAGGCAGACGGACGGGCACCCGTGGGGTTTCTGGGGGACCTCGGGGCTGGCATCGCCCACTTTGGATATACGTCTCCACTGTGCTGCCCATGAGCTGCCTTACACACATTTCATCAACTGATTCATTTCTCAAATGTGGACAACTGTGAGGCATAATTACATTAGGGCCTGATGGCATTTAGCCACAATATCGAGAGAGAGAAAGAGAGAGAGAGACAACAGCAGTTACAGCAGTATGGAAGTGATGAATACAAATTCAATCAATTAATGTATAATTTTCTCCTTTAATAAGTATGAATAGTATATTTTCTCAGTTAGTTATTATAGGTGAGATGAACTGGTTAAATCAGGCTACATTTAGAAGGACAGTTATTCTGGTTAGTCGTGTAAGATGTTCTGTCTTTTATGTGCGAATGGTAACGATAATTTGCGTGTGTGTTTGTGTGCAAAAACAGTATTTAGCGGCATTTTCTCTTTATGTCTCAATGGGGAGGGGTAAGGTATTGCTGGGCGGCTGTCTGGTGCAGTAGAGGGATGAGGACAGAGGAGAGGAATGGGGGGAGCACTCAGAGTAAACAAATAAAAAAGCTTGTGGTGTGTGACATGGAGGGGGAGACAGAGGATCATGATGGGATTAATGACCTTTATCAACACACACTCACTCCATGTCACTGCAGAGGTGAAAAGAGCCTAATCAATATCTCCACACACACACACACACACACACACACACACACACACACACACACACACACACACACACACACACACACACACACACACACACACACACACACACACACACACACACACACACACACATAAACACAGCACCTTTCAACAACAAAAAACACAAAAATACAATACACACTTTCACACAAACAACGTCTTTGTTCCAAAAAAATTGTCAGCTCTTGTTCATGTGCAAAAATTTCAGTCTAATGAAACATTTATTTATTTGGGGGGAAAGCTGTCTTAGTTCTTCCTCATCTCTTTCACTCCCTTTCCCACCGTCTTGTCCTTTCACCTCTACCTCCCTCGTCCGTCCCCCTTCCTCTCTCCATATCGTCCCTCATATCGTCCCTCCCATCCTGCGGGGGCCCCTCGGGGCCCGGGGTCAGTAGCTGATGCGCTGGCCCTTTAAACCCGACCTGATGTATGGCCTGTGGAAACAATGTGAGAGCTTAGTTATTATTCTGTTTGCTTTTGGCTCTGACAGGCTTGAGTTAGCGTCCGACTGGGATCCTATCTCATTAGGCCAAATGCTGGAGTAAAACAATCATAAAAATCACTTGGCAACCAGCATCCACTTAGGAGCGCCTGTCACGCAGGTTGATAATAAACTCTCCAAATTGGAGTCAGGGAGGGAGAGTGAGAGGAAGAGATGGAGAGAGAGTGAGGCCCATATGCTCCCTGCCGTTAGAGACTCTTAATGATATGAAGTGGTTGAGTTTATATGGAGGTGCCTCAGCCTCTCCATTGATAATATTGATTGTGGTTAGAGAACCCTCAACCTTCGCTTCACAGTGTGTGAGTGTTTGTGTTTGTGTGTGCGTGTGCGTGTGTTGTGTTGTGTGCGTTTATTTGGAAACCTTCTGCATATGCATTAGTATGGATTGTGGTTGGTTTTGTGTGTGTGGTGTGTAAAATGTGTGTGTGTGTGTTTATGGTAGGGGATGAAGCCTACAACAGTGGCTCTGAGGTGTGATCTATATGCATGTCAACCCTCCCTCCCTCTCCCTCTCTCTCTCTCTCTCTCTCCCTCTCTCTTACACACACTCTCTCTCCCCTTCTCTTGCTCTTCCCCTCCCCACCTCGCCCAAACATACATCTTTATCAAGCGCCTGTTGTCAGACAACATTAGATAATTAATAGGCCATTTGTCAGCCCTGTGAGAAACATGCTAAAATCCCCCCGCGCTGCCGGGATGAATCCAGTTGTCTGCTCAGAAGCCTTTGTTGTGTCTGGCTGCCATCAGTGACACACGTTGTCCATAAAAGGGGGCTCATTATTAATCACAACTAATGCTAATTAATTAGGTGTGTGTGTGTGTGTATGTGTGTGTGTGTGTGTGTGTGTGTGTGTGTGTGTGTGTGTGTGTGTGTGTGTGTGTGTGTGTGTGTGTGTGTGTGTGTGTGTGTGTGTGTGTGTGTGTGTGTGTGTGTGTGTGTGTGTGTGTGTGTGTGTGTGTGTGTGTGTGTGTGTTCACAAAGGGACTGGGCCTAACTTTCAGTTGTTGTACAGTGCTAATTGGTGGACTTAGTGCAGGGACTTTAATTGAGTGTTTTCCATTGAGAGAGTGGAGGAGTAGTTGACTAACAGGCGGCAGGAGAAAAAACACAGTGTACTCATTAATTAACACGCTCTAAGTGCACTGCTCTGGTCAGGGTTGCACTGTGTGTGTGTGTGTGTGTGTGTGTGTGTGTGTGTGTGTGTGTGTGTGTGTGTGTGTGTGTGTGTGTGTGTGTGTGTGTGTGTGTGTGTGTGTGTGTGTGTGTGTGTGTGTGTGTGTGTGTGTGTGTGTGTGTGTGTACATGTGTACGTGTGTGTACATGTGTACGTGTGTGTATGTATACATTGAGTGTACAAAATATTAAGGACACCTTTCTAATATTGAGTTGCACCCCTGCCCTCAGAACAGCCTCAATGTGTCAGTGCATAGACTCTACAAGGTGTCGAAAGTGTTCCACAGGGATGCTGGTCCATGTTGACTCCAATGCTTCCCACAGTTGTGTCAAGTTGGGTGGATGTCCTTTGGGTGGTGGACCATTCTTGATACACACAGGAAACTCAACTGTCTCAAGGCTTAAAAATCCTTCTTTAACCTGTCTCCTCCCCTTCAGCTACAATGATTGAAATGGATTTAACAAGTGACATCAATAAGGGATCATAGCTTTCACTTGGTTTCACCTGGTCAGTCTATGTCATGGAAAGAGCGTGTGTGTGTGTGTGTGTGTGTGTGTGTGTGTGTGTGTGTGTGTGTGTGTGTGTGTGTGTGTGTGTGTGTGTGTGTGTGTGTGTGTGTGTGTGTGTGTGTGTGTGTGTGTGTGTGTGTGTGTGTATTTTAGCTTATTAACTATGTGTACGTGTCTAAAGTTTGAATTTCAAATTTTAGAGGTTTAAAATGTGGTGCTGCAATGTTTCGTTGTGTACATGTTTGTTGTTCAAGTGCACATGCTGTATATATTGTGCTACACTTACAGTAAATATTGTAGTACATATGAAGTAAATAGTGTGAGTTATTTTGCTTGCCTTCAGTGTACTCAACTTGATGTGTTTCCTTGGTTGAGTGATATCTCTTTTCCCCTGCTCTTTCTCTGCTGAGCTGCTGAGTTTTTGGCTCCTGTTGGAGCTCCTGTTCGGGCCCCTGTTGGCCCCTCCATTACTCAGCCTCTGAGTAAGCTCGGTATGCCCAGTGGAACCACCGGATTCTCACAAAGCAGCACTAAGGCCTTCATTAAGACACAAAGCCACAGTTAATTATGAAGCTTACTGCTGCTCACTGGGGCACAGGCACACAGTGCTCTCACAACGCACTCACAACGCTCATACAATGCTTTCACAATGCTATCATCTCAAAACCCAGGGAAGTAAACATTCATAAATATACTGTAATTACTAGTATTTAAGAAAATATCAATAAACTATTCTTAACTGTCAGAGTTTCCCATTCACAACCTGTTGAGACATTTGTTGTCTCTCTCTCTCTCTCTCTCTCTCTCTCTCTCTCTCTCTCTCTCTCTCTCTCTCTCTCTCTCTCTCTCTCTCTCTCTCTTTGTCATTCGTTCTGTCTCGCTCTTTCTCATTCTCTCTCTCACCCCATCTTTCCCTCTCTCTCCCTCTCCTGATTCGCTTCCCTCTGTATAACAGTATGTATTGGTCAGTTTTGGTATGATGATGCTACAGTATATGATGCTATAGTGTATCTGTGTATTTAACCCTCGCCAACAGCCAATGAAATTGCAAAGCACCAAATACAAATCAACAGAAATCCATAAATCAAATTTCTCAAACATACAAGTATTAGGCACCATTTTAAAGATAACATTCTCGTTAATCCAGCCACAGTGTCTGATTTCAAAAATGCATTACAGCGAAAGCTCCACAAACGATTATGTTAGGTCACCACCAAGCCACAGAAAAACCCAGCTATTTTTGCAGCCGAAGAGAGGAGTCACAAAAAGCACAAATAGAGATAAAATGAATCACTAACCTTTGATGATCTTCATCAGATGACACTCATAGGACTTCATGTTACACAATACATGTATGTTTTGTTTGGTAAAATCTTATTTTACATTGGCGTGTTATGTTCAGTAGTTCCAAAACATGCAGTGATATTGCAGAGAGCCACATGACTTCACAGAAATACTAAATGTTGATGAAAATTCAAGTGTTATGCATTGAACTTTAGATACACTTCTCCTTAACTTCTTAAGGTATAGGGGTCAGCATTTGTATTTATTTATTTTATTTCACCTTTATTTAACCAGGTAGGCAAGTTGAGAACAAGTTCTCATTTACAATTGCGACCTGGCCAAGATAAAGCAAAGCAGTTCGACAGATACAACGACACAGAGTTACACATGGAGTAAAACAAACATACAGTAAATAATACAGTATAAACAAGTCTATATACGATGTGAGCAAATGAGGTGAGATAAGGGAGGTAGAGGCAAAAAAAGGCCATGGTGGCAAAGTAAATACAATATAGCAAGTAAAACACTGGAATGGTAGATTTGCAGTGGAAGAATGTGCAAGGTAGAAATAAAAATAATGGGGTGCAAAGGAGCAAAATAAATAAATAAATAAAATAAATACAGTAGGGAAAGAGGTAGTTGTTTGGGCTAAATTATAGGTGGGCTATGTACAGGTGCAGTAATCTGTAAGCAGCTCTGACAGTTGGTGCTTAAAGCTAGTGAGGGAGATAAGTGTTTCCAGTTTCAGAGATTTTTGTAGTTCGTTCCAGTCATTGGCAGCAGAGAACTGGAAGGAGAGGCGGCCAAAGAAATAATTGGTTTTGGGGGTGACCAGAGAGATATACCTGCTGGAGTGCGTGCTACAGGTGGGTGATGCTATGGTGACCAGCGAGCTGAGATAAGGGGGGACTTTACCTAGCAGGGTCTTGTAGATGACATGGAGCCAGTGGGTGTGGCGACGAGTATGAAGCGAGGGCCAGCCAACGAGAGCGTACAGGTCGCAATGGTGGGTAGTATATGGGGCTTTGGTGACAAAATGGATTGCACTGTGATAGACTGCATCCAATTTATTGAGTAGGGTATTGGAGGTTATTTTGTACATGACATCGCCGAAGTCGAGGATTGGTAGGATGGTCAGTTTTACAAGGGTATGTTTGGCTGCTTTGTTGCAAAATAAGAAGCCAATTCTAGATTTAACTTTGGATTGGAGATGTTTGATGTGGGTCTGGAAGGAGAGTTTACAGTCTAACCAGACACCTAGTTATTTGTAATAGTCCACATATTCTAAGTCAGAACCGTCTAGAGTAGTGTTGCTGGACGAGCGGGCAGGTGCAGGCAGCGATCGGTTGATGAGCATGCATTTAGTTTTGCTTGCATTTAAGAGCAGTTGGAGGCCACGGAAGGAGAGTTGTATGGCATTGAAGCTCGTCTGGAGTTTAGTTAACACGGTGTCCAAAGAGGGGCCAGAAGTATACAGAATGGTTTCGTCTGTTTAGAGGTGGATCAGAGAATCACCAGCAGCAAGAGCAACATCATTGATGTACACAGAGAAAATAGCCGGCCCAAGAATTGAACCCTGTGGCACCCCCATAGAGACTGCCAGAGGTCCGGACAACAGGCCCTCCGATTTGATACACTCTGTCTGAGAAGTAGTTGGTGAACCAGGCAAGGCAGTCATTTGAGAAAACAAGTCTGTTGAGTCTGCCGATAAGAATGTGGTGATTAACAGAGTCGAAAGCCTTGGCCAGGTCGATGAATAGAGCTGCACAGTATTGTCTTTTATCGATGGCGGTTATGTTATCGTTTAGGCCCATACAAGCCAGGAGGAGCAGGAGGCCATTTTGCATCCAGCAGCAATGATGGCTTTAAGGGATACTGTATGATTTCATAATTTATGTTGTTTTTCTACTTACCTAGAATCATGAATACAATTTGTATGTCTCTGCGTGCCATTTGGAGATGATTGAAGTTAGTAAATAATGAGTTTAGTACACTTGCTTAAAGTCTCCTGATACAGTAGCCAGCTCCTCTCAAAAGCAAGGAAATAGACATTCTAACTACTCGAAAGCTGGGTGGTTGTGATCTCTATACATCTCTATGCAACAACAGGGGCAGAGAATAAGGAAGTGTATGGAATATATTTTATATTTTTATATATATTTTTGGATTATCAGTAAATTAACACATTTATAAAAGATCAATTACTATGTATAGCTAAGTGAAAATGTATTTCTTAGAATGAAAGTATTGCCATCCAAGGGTCATGCAGTGTGGAGAACACTGGAAGAATTATCACTGTGAATCAATGTCATGTTTATGTAAATTCATCTCAAAAGGGATGGGTTGCCAACTGGCGATTTAACACGAAAACCTAATTTAGTCCTTAAAGAATATTTAGAACTTTTATTATTCAGAAACATACAGCGCCATCAAATACCATCATACTGTCAAAAACTTTGAAAAATATTGGGATGTGACATTTAGGCCATATCGCCCAGCCCCAAACATCATGTGTGATCTGTACTATAAGGGCGTGTCCCGCCCATATGTGAGGAGTTAATTTCCATATGTCATGAGGAAAGACCCATGTCAATCATGCCTATAGCGCTCTGTGATTGGCCTGATAGATAAGTGGTTTGCCATGCCACTGTACACTGACTATGACTAACTGAACAATCAGCTGGATTGTATGATTTCACAATGTGGTTAACACTGTATATGTTGTCTATTATAAAAGATTTCATGCAAAATATTTATGTCGTGGAGGGATGAATTTGTTCCCCTTATATGTCAATCTCACTGCTTATTTTACTCTTTTTTTTGTGCGTTTTTTTTTACACTGTACATCCCAAGAAATATTCAGAGACGGAGAGAGGAAGAAGGTGGGAGAAAGAGCGGAAGAGAGCGAGAGTGATAGAGGGATACAGTAGGCCATTTATGTATGCGTGTGTTAATGTCCACAGGTAGATTATTTCTCTGTAAACATATGTTTCTGTTTGTCCCGCCGGTGCGTCCCCTGGCGTCCCTCGGCAGTGGCTAGGTCACGCCTCCATTAGGGCTTTTGTCACAGTGATTAATAGCTCCTTTTATCATCTTTAATTCACTCCCTGATGACGGCAGGGCTTGACGCTGCTCCGGGTAATGGCGTGATGTATGAGGTGCCCAACACCTCATGGCGTAGGTGAAAATCATTTCGCCCATGCAGATACCGTTTTGGGAACAAAATGTTTTCCCTCCTAATAAAAATGAATGAATTTGGTGTCGAGAGTGAGCGGCAGGAACACTGGACGTGTGTGTGTGTGTGTGTGTGTGTGTGTGTGTGTGTGTGTGTGTGTGTGTGTGTGGTGTGTGTGTGTGTGTGTGTGTGTGTGTGTGTGTGTGTGTGTGTGTGTGTGTGTGTGTGTGTGTGTGTGTGTGTGTGTGTGTGTGTGTGTGTGTGTGTGTGAAGAATTATGGCCTATTTTCATTTCTGTTCTACAAATTTTGAGAGTAAGATCATTTTTCGTTGGTGCTAAAATGCCTTCTGTATTAGGGATCTGCCTCAAATACAGACTTTTACTATTAGCGTTCATGTCACTTCCTCTTGTAGCATAAGATATGAGAGGACAGACCATGAAGGGACAGCGTTGGCTGTTGAGAGTTGGGGTTTGTGTTGTATAGTCATCATTTGTCATCTATGCTATTGATGTTGATGAACGTCGTGTAAAGGATGTGGCCTCTGGCTGGAGTTCCCCTTGTTACCCAGAATTCCTTTGGTGGGCCTTATTTTGAAGGAGGGCGTCAGCTCGCAGTGATGAGGTAATCGCCAAGATTGAACAAATAAACAAACGTACATGGCCCTCAGTCAGTACCCCCCCCCCCCCACTGCCTGCCCCACCAACACACACACACACAGAGCCAGAAAGACAGGAAATGAAACATGTCCTCACGCATGGTCTTACACCAACTCACCAACCCAACTCTCAACAGCCAACGCTGTCCCTTCATGGTCTGTACTCTCATATCTTATCATTGTCCTTCAAAATGTAACGCTACAGCATCTACACAGAACTGCAGTCCCACACTTATCTCTCATCTGAAGATAAAGTCACCGTTTTTCAAACATTCAACACAGCATATTTTCCTTTTTGGAAATGTTTACCTTTCTGAAATGTATATGTTTATTGATCAAAATTATTCCCCACGCTTGAATCGACCAGACTTGGGGAATTTCTGGTCGAAATCAAATATAAACTATGAGACCAGTCGGATGGAAATGTCAGAGGAGAAACAGCATAGGAGGGATACAGTTACTCTCATCCATATGGCAAACTTCATGTCCAGGGTTATAACCACGTTACACAGTCCTGCACAGAAAATCATTACACACGCGCGTAGAGCCACATTGGGTTTCAGGGCCTGCCCAAGCACGACAGACGCTTAAAAGCTTTGCTCTTTAAACATGCTGGCCCACACAGTGTCAAACACAATGGCAATATAGACGTGGTGACTGATGAGAAAATGAACTGAAGAGAAAACACGAGAAACTCTTTTTCAAACATTACTTGTGCATTCACATGCATATTCATGCAGATTTAACACAGACATACAGTGGGGCAAAAAAGTATTTAGTCAGCCACCAATTGTGCAAGTTCTCCCACTTAAAAAGATGAGAGAGGCCTGTAATTTTCATCATAGGTACACTTCAACTATGACAGACAAAAGGAGAAAAAAAATCCAGAAAATCACTTTGTAGGATTTTTAATTCATTTATTTGCAAATTATGGTGGAAAATAAGTATTTGGTCACCTACAAACAAGCAAGATTTCTGGCTCTCACAGACCTGTAACTTCTTCTTTAAGAGGCTCCTCTGTCCTCCACTCATTACCTGTATTAATGGTACCTGTTTGAACTTGTTATCAGTATAAAAGACACCTGTCCACAACCTCAAACAGTCACATTCCAAACTCCACTATGGCCAAGACCAAAAAGCTGTCAAAGGACACCAGAAACAAAATTGTAGACCTGCACTAGGCTGGGAAGACTGCAATAGGTAAGCAGCTTGGTTTGAAGAAATCAACTGTGGGACAATTATTAGGAAATGGAAGACATACAAGACCACTGATAATCTCCCTCGATCTGGGGCTCCAAGCAAGATCTCACCCCGTGGGGTCAAAATGATCACAAGAACGGTGAGCAAAAATACCAGAACCACACAGGGGGACCTAGTGAATGACCTGCAGAGAGCTGGGACCAAAGTAACAAAGCCTACCATCAGTAACACACTACGCCGCCAGGGACTCAAATCCTGCAGTGCCAGACGTGTCCCCCTGCTTAAGCCAATACATGTCCAGGCCCGTCTGAAGTTTGCTAGAGAGCATTTGGATGATCCAGAAGAAGATTGGGAGAATGTCATTTGGTCAGATAAAACCAAAATATAACTTTTTGGTCAAAACTCAACTCGTCGTGTTTGGAGGACAAAGAATGCTGAGTTGCATCCAAAGAACACCATACCTACTGTGAAGCATGGGTGTGGAAACATCATGCTTTGGGGCTGTTTTTCTGCCAAGGGACCAGGACGACTGATCTGTGTAAAGGAAAGAATTTTGAGTGAAAACCTCCTTCCATCAGCAAGGGCATTGAAGATGAAATGTAGTTGGGTCTTTCAGCATGACAATGATCCCAAACAAAACGCCCAGGCAACGAAGGAGTGGCTTCGTAAGATCTCAACCCCATAGAAAATCTTTGGAGGGAGTTGAAAGTCTGTGTTGCTCAGCAACAGCCCCAAAACATCACTGCTCTAGAGGAGATCTGCATGGATGAATGGTCCAAAATACCAGCAACAGTGTGAAAACCTGTGAAGATTTACAGACAACGTTTGACCTCTGTCATTGCCAACAAAGGGTATATAACAAAGTATTGAGATAAACTTTTGTTATTGACCAAATACTTATTTTCCACCATCATTTGCAAATAAATTCATAAAAAATCGTACAATGTGATTTTCTGGATTTTTTTGCTCATTTTGTCTGTCATAGTTTAAGTTTACCTATGATGAAAATTACAGGCCTCTCTCATCTTTTTAAGTGGGAGAACATGCACAACTGGTGGCTGACAAAATACTTTTTTCCCCACTGTATGTGAAATACCACAAGAAATGACTGGATGTTTAGTCTGTTTTATCACAGAAGCAAAATAAGTTTTGTCTTTTTGTTCTGTATCTATGGACACGACCCAGTTGTTTGCTCTAAATATTCTATTGCCATACTGTCTGACAACATTCTTATCCCTTGCTGGCTAGCTAGCCAACTACAGCTAACTTACAGTCACGTCAAACAGTGCAGCCAGAATAACAACAGAGTTATTCTATCTTCAGAAGATGGCCGCCGTTTTACGTTCTCCTAACCAGTTGTGCCACTATGTGGTTATTTTTCGCGATATTTGTAAATTGCTTTGTAGATAATGTTTCTGCAACCGTATTTTTACGGCAGAAAAGAGCTTCTAAATATCAGGACAGCGATCCCTCACCTCGGATTAGACAAAGATTTTTTCAACAACAACAACAGCAGCAAGCAGGACTCACACGATATTCTCCAAACACCCCACAGGGCAGACATCCCAATTATTCGCAAAAGGAAGCGACGCAGAGGAAGAAGAGCTGGATGCCTCGTCCGGATCCTCAGAAGACAACTAGGAAAGCTGCCGTTACCGTCAATATTACTCGCCAACGTGCAATCATTGGACAATAAACTAGACGAGGTATAATCACAAATATCCCACCAACGGGACATCAAAAACTGCAATATCCTATGTTTCACGGAATCGTGGCTGAACGACAACATGGATATTCAGCTAGCGGGATACACGCTGCACCAGCAGGATAGAACAGCACACTCCAGTAAGACCAGGAGGGACGGTCTGTGCATATTTGTAAACAACAGCTGGTGCACGAAATCTAAGGAAGTCTCAATATTTTGCTCGCCTGAAGTATATTATGATAAATTGCAGGCCACACTACTTGCCTAGAGAGTTCTCAGCTATACTTTCCGTGGCTGTTTATTTGCCACCACAGACAGATGCTGGCACTAAGACCGGACTCAGCCAGCTGTATAAGGAAATAAGCAAACAGAAAACCACTCACCCAGAGGTGGTGCTCCTAGTGGCCGAAGACCTTAATGCAGGGAAACATAAATCAGTTCTACCAAATCTCTATCAACATGTTAAATGTGCAACCAGAGGGGAAAAATGCTAGATCACCTGTACTCCACACACAGAGATGCGTACAGAGCTCTCCGTCGCCCTCCATTTGGAAAATCCGACCACAACTCTATCCTCCTGATTCCTGCTTACAAGCAAAAATTAAAGCAGTAAGCACCAGTGACTTGGTCTATAAAAAAATGGTCAGATGAAGCAGATGCTAAACTTCAGGACTGTTTTGGTATCACAGACTGGAACATGTTCCAGGATTCTTCCGATGACATTGAGGAATACACCACATCAGTCACTGGCTTTATCAATAAGTGCATTCGGGATGTCGTCCCCACAGTGACTGTACGTACATACCCCAACCAGAAGCCATGGATTACATGCAACATTCGCACTGAGCTAAAGGGTAGAGCTGCCGCTTTCAAGGTGCGCGACTCTAACCCGGAAGCTTACAAGAAATCCTGCTATGCCCCGCGACGAACCATCAAACAGGCAAAGCATCAATACAGGGCTAAGATTGAATCATACTACACCGGCTCTGACGCTCGATGGAAGTGGCAGGGCTTGCAAACTATTACAGACTACAAAGGGAAGCACAGCCGCGAGCTGCCCAGTGACACGAGCCTACCAGATGAGCTAAAACACTTTTATAATCACTTCGAGGCAAGCAACACTGAGGCATGCATGAGAGCATCAGCTGTTCCAGACGACTGTGTGATCCCGTTGTCCGTAGCCGACGTGAGTAAGACCTTTAAACAGGTCAACATTCACAAGGCTGCGGGGCCAGATGGATTACCAGGACGTGTGCTCTGGGCATGTGCTGACCAACTGGCAGGTGTCTTCACTGACATTTTCAACATGTCCCTGATTAAGTCTGTAATACCAACATGCTTCAAGCAGACCACCATAGTCCTTGTGCCCAAGAACACAAAGGCAACCTGCCTAAATGACTACAGACCCATGGCACTCACGTCTGTAGCCATGAAGTGCTTTGAAATGCTGGTAATGGCTCACATCAACACCATTATCCCAGAAACCCTAGACTCACTCCAATTTGCATACCGCCCAAACAGATCCACAGATGATGCAATCTCTATTGCACTCCACACTGCTCTTTCCCACCTGGACAAAAGGAACACCTATGTGAGAATGCTATTCATTGACTACAGCTCAGCGTTCAACACCAGGGTACCCTCAAAGCTCATCACTAAGCTCAGCAACCTGGGACTAAAAACCTCCCTTTGCAACTGGATCCTGACGGGCCGCCCCCAGGTGGTGAGGGTAGGTAGCAACACATCTGCCACTCTAATCCTCAACACTGGAGCTCCCCAGGGGTGTGTGCTCAGTCCCCTCCTGTACGATCTGTTCACCCACGACTGCATGGCCAGGCACGACTCCAACACCATCATTAAGTTTTCTGACGACACAACAGTGGTAGGCCTGATCACCGACAACTACGAGACAGCCTATAGGGAGGAGGTCAGAGACCTGTCCAGGTGGTGCCAGAATAACAACCTTTGCCTCAACGTAACCAAGACTAAGGAGATTATTATGGACTACAGGAAAAGGAGCACCGAGCACGTCCCCATTCTCATCTACGGGGCTGTAGTGGAGCAGGTTGAGAGCTTCAAATTCCTTGGTTTCCACATCAACAACAAACTAGAATGGTCCAAACACACCAAGACAGTCGTGAAGAGGGCATGACAAAGCCTATTCCCCCTCAGGAAACTAAAAAGATTTGGCATGGGTCCTGAGATCCTCAAAAGGTTCCACAGCTACAACATCGAGAGCGTCCTGACCTGTTGCATCACTGCCTGGTACGGCAATTGCTCGGCCTCCGACCGCAAGGCCCAGTAGGCCTCCGACCGCAAGGCCCAGCTGGGGCCCACGGTAGCACCTGCTGCTCGTTGAGAAGAGTAAGAACAATACGTGCTTTCACGTCAAAGTCTCCAAAAGTTTCCAATAACACCAGAAAAAGTTGATAGATTTGCTGCTAGTCACTTTTTTGAAAATGTGTTGCTAGAGGGTTCTGAAAACTCGCTAAATATAACGACAAAGTCGCTAAGTTTGCAACACTGGTCTGGACACTGTTGTTCAGAGGAGCTAGTCAACAACACAGCTAACACAATCACTTCAAACTGAAGCTGGAAAGAATGCGAACCAGCTGCACTTAGTTTCGATTGACCTGTTTTCTATTGACATTTCTTTGTATATATCCATAAACATTCTGCTAATTCGTGATTTCGACTGGCTGAGAAAAGCTGCCTGCCTGTATGTCTCATTCCGACCCCTAGACGTTCATTAGTATGGGACAGCTGGAGATCAAATTTCAATACTGACACAATGTTGCAAATGTTGGAGAGACAGACAGCAATGTTTATACAAATCTCCGCTATTGAAAACCAATTGCTAGTCTAAAAGAAATGGGAGATAATGTTTAGATGCTTTTTACAGTGTAGATCAAGTACATACATTGAGATGGAACAGAGTAAATAGGCATTTCAACATCATAGCCTCAGCCGGGGGTAACTTGTGGAATAGACACCAGCTGGAATGCGGTTTTAACCAATCACCCCCCAGGATTAAACCCACCCGTTGTATAAATTCTGAATAATATTATACTGTATGAATAACTTGTATAATAATTCTCTATAATTTGTATATATTTTCAACGTCATTTTCTACATTTCTATGTATAAGAAGCTCTAATCTACCTCAGCTATATACCAGCTACGACAGATACTATTACTAACTAGTGAAAACGTAATAATAGTTAGACGCTATCTTCAGCAGTGTTCAGGTTCTCATAGAGGTCTTCTCCTGCACTCTGTTCTCCTTCTCCAGTCGCATCGTCTTCAGTCACAACAGGCTTGCCTTGTCTTCTCTGGCCTTTAGTCATAATGATATCACAGCACACACCATCCCCAGTAGCCCACATCGCCAATCAGTGAAGCTCTCACTGCGTTGGTAGACGAAAGGATTCCATGCATGCCAGAGGAGTCAGATGTGTTATACCACAGGTTGGTGCTTCTGTCAGCACATAGTAGATGGACCAACCCTTCCTTCCTTCCATTCCCTGACCCTGCACCAATAAAGTTCACTGTCAGTCTGTAAGAGGTTAGAGATGAGCAGAGTGGACTTGGGGTCCGACACGTTCACTCTGTCCCTCAGCTCCTCAGGTAAGTGCACAGAGGAGTTATCCGAGTCCAGAATCAGATCATCTCCCTCCAGATATCTTAGTGGTGTTAGGAGCACAGACTATACCTCCCCCTGGGGTGGCAGGGTAGCCTAGTGGTTAGAGCGGTGGACTAGTAACCAGAAGGTTACAAGTTCAAATCTCTGAGTTGACATGGTACAAATCTGTCATAATGCCCCTGAACAGGCAGTTAACCCACTGTTCCTAGGCCATTGAAAATATAAATTTGTTCTTAACTGACTTGCCTAGTTAAATAAAGTTTAAAAAATAAATACATTTATGGGGTCCAGGTCAGTGCAAGCTAAAGTCTTGTGGTCTGTTAGCATCTGGCTCAAACTCACTGTGAGGTGATTTTACACCTCTGCTGGGTTGACAGAGAGGGAATGATCAGGGAGTAATTCCCTGTTAGTCTGTCAGTCATCATGTCCATCCTCTAACTCTTTTTCCCTTGGGCCATGTCGCCTAGTGGAGTTTCCCAGAATGCATCTTGTTGGTAAGATATACAGGGGAAAGTCAGACTCGATACTCAGGCTCAAACATTAGAACAATTGTCTGGTAGCTGTAATAACGATCTCCTTTTGAAATGGCGCAAGTGAAATACCCTTCATCATCTGTTAAGATGTTAGAGCAGTACTGTGAAGACCTGTTGTCCAAGACCGGCGTTCTGGCCTTCAGATCATCAGGCAGAATCTCTAAAGACGAGTCAGTATCCAAAACTAAGCTTGTTGTGGCTACTCCGTTTGATGATTGATGTCTGTACACTTGCAGTACACTGTTGAAATCCTTTTTACACTGTCCTACCTCTAGAGTGCACGTTGATGATCTTCATGTGATTTGTTTTAGTACAAACCGTCAGTCGAATCCTGACCTGGCCTGTGAGCTGTCAACCATTCCAGCATTCAGCCTTGTAGCCCCCACTGTCGCATTCTCCTAGGGAGTATAGAACATATGAGGATAACAAGTCAAACCCAATTCTTATTGTGTTCATCAGTAAAATGTCCCCCTCTCTTGTTGACTGGTAGAAAACAGGTCGCTTGAAACAGAATGTCTTAAAATGAGCAGCAGTGTTCACTTGTTCAAATACGCAAAACAGCGACTTGACAGATGGCATCCATTCTCCTTGTCTTTCCGTCTGTGCCTCTGTGTGAGATTGAGTCTCTGACAGCCCTAATCTACAGCTCGTCATCTGAACGTCATCTGAACGTCATCTGAACGTCCCCTGAACGTCCTCTGGTCTTCTCTTACTGGGGCGGTGGGCTTTCAGAGGTTGTTAGGTGGTGGGAATGAAAACAACACTTTTTTCATAAACAGTGTGTGACCTGAGAATCATTTTTCATGAAAATAATTCAACATGATCTTAATGGCCTATTTTATTTTGATAAACTACATCATGAATATCTAAGTAGAGTTTGGATGGTGATGATGATGATGATGCAGATGGATAGTTCAGATCAGCATGTCCTCCATCTACCGGCCTGGAGGGGCTTGGGAGAGTCGGCAACATGAGGAGGAGGGGGGGGGGGGGGGGTGACGACAAGGTAGAGGCAGGTTGAGAGGTGTGTGTATGTGGCGTGGGCGTGCATCTGTGTGTGTTTATGCATGCGTCTGTGCGTCTTTACATCTGTGAGGGTGTGTGTCTCTTTATGTGTGTGCGTGCGTGTGTTTGTGTGTGTGTGGATCAAAGGTTCCAGGCCGACGGCGGTGCGGTGTCACACAGCCGGTCAGGAATGTACCGAGGCACAGAGATGTGCAGCTAGAGCCTCATTAGCAACCCCACCGCCCCTCCCAGCCTGTCAGGGCGCGTTAGCCACAGCCTGCCACAGTCACCCAGGGGGAGAGGCAGCTTCCTGTGGAGAGTTTCCTGTCTGTCTGTCCTCCCTGGGCCCGCAGCAGGAGGCCCAGTAGGCCTAGCTAGGGCCCACTCTCAAATTACACCTTCGTTCTTAACCACCATTTCATTTTTACTTAGTCATGGATTGATGTCAATGGCAGACTAAGTGCAAATGTGGAAGTTAGGGAGTTAAAATTGGCCTAGTGGTAAGAGCGTTGGGACGGTAACCGAAAGGTTGCTAGATTGAATCCCTGAGCTGACAAGGTGAAGATCTGTCTTTCCGCCGCTGAACAAGGCAGTTAGCCCACTGTTCCTAGGCTGTCATTGTAAATAAGAATTTGTTCTTAACTGACTTATCTAGTTAAATAGATAAGCAGGCTTTTTTTTCTGGCATTCTATAAGAACTCCTCCGTGTTCTGCCACCAACTTACACGCACCGCCCTCGTGCGACAATGTTAGTAAACACAGGATGGTCTATGGGTTCAAAAGTAGTGCACTATGAATAAGTCCTTTGGCAGAGACACTATTCGACTAGCAGTCATACAGTGGGCATAAATAACACCCTATTTTCTATAGTGCACCATCAGAACCCCATAGTGCTCTGGTAGTAGTTGTAGTAGTAGTGCAGGGTGTACAGTGTCATCTGAGACAAGTACCGTTTCACACTACTGACCCAAACCAAGCTGAGCTGGCCTGGGTCCACATCCACCTACGACAGTTGCCAGAACCGTGCTGGAAAGGACAATGTGAAAAGCCAGCATAGTTTTGGTTTGGCTTTATAGTGTGAAAGAGATATTGTCACCTATACATCTGTGTCGGTGTTGTAACAGAGGGTGGACCACAACTCTTCTCCAGGGCTCGTCTGCCACGTGCGGCCCAGTCCCAACCTGTCCAGCGAGGGTTCGAGGGTCAGCCTGCGGTGGCCTTTCTCACTGTACTCACAATTAACCTCCGCCGACCCGGCCTCAGCTTCCTCTGTTTTCACTCGGCAGCTGAGTGATGAAGGTCAGGAAAGGGAAATATAAAACAGTTTATAGCAGCACAATGCTACAGTGAACCCAGTGTACCCGCCCAGCACCAAGCCCACGGCCAAACAATCTCAACCAGTGGCTGCTTGACTCTCTCAGTACCCCCTTCTCTGTCATCCCCCTCTCCCTCCCTCTCTCTCCTTCCCTCTGTCTCTCTCTCCCTCTCCTTCTCTCTCTCTTTCACCACTTTCCTCCCTCCTGTTTATTTGAACGGCCCTTACTGGTCAAATATTTGTACTTGGACCTTGTATATTATTTTACCATATTATGTTCAATGGAATATGTAGAGATGATCCTTCCTCGTGGTCCTTAGTGTTAGGTCGTAGGTCGTAGGTCGTAGGTGAGGGGGGACTGGTTTTTCACTCCGGGTCGGATAGGGCATACGCCTCTCTCATAACGCTCATCGGGCCATGTTAACTGTAATGTGGCGTTGATTTGTGCTTGATTACATGATTATTGGCTTGTTTTGATACATGTGTTAGAAACTCATAGACCATGTAGACTATAAATATAGGCTACCCAGTTTACCCTGATGCTGTACTTGTAGGACAGTCATCTCCAGCTTCCAATTGGTTCACTCATCCCCCCCTCCTCTCCCCTGTAACTACACTATGTGACCAAAAGTATGTGGACACCTGCTTGTCGACTATCTCATTCCAACATCATGGGCGTTAATATGGAGTTGGTCCCCCCTTTGCTACTATAACAGCCTCCACTCTTCTGGGAAGGCTTTCCACCAGATGTCGGAACATTGCTGGGGGGACTATGTTCCATTCAGCCTTGAGAGCATTAGTAAGGGAGGGGATTGATGTTAGGTGATTAGGACTGGCTTGTAGTTGGCGTTCCAATTCATCCAAAAGGAGTTTGATGGGGTTGAGATCAGGGCTCTGTGCAGGCCAGTCAAGTTCTTCCACATCGATCTCCACAAACTCACTTTTTGAGCGGGGGAATTGTCATGCTGAAACAGGAAAGGGCCTTCTGTTGCAACAAAGTTGAAAGCACAGAATGGCCTAGAATGTCATTCTATGCTGTAGCGTTAAGATTTTTCTTCACTGGAACTAAGGGTCCTAGCCTGAACC
Source organism: Oncorhynchus gorbuscha (assembly GCF_021184085.1). NCBI lineage: Eukaryota > Metazoa > Chordata > Actinopteri > Salmoniformes > Salmonidae > Oncorhynchus > Oncorhynchus gorbuscha. Next base: position 43,375,980 of record NC_060191.1, on the reverse strand, counting down.
ATGAAAAACAGCCTCAGACGATTATTCCTCCTCCACCAAACTTTACAGTTGGAGCAGGTAGTGTTCTCCTGGCATCTGCCAAACCCAGATTCTTCTGTCGAACTGCCAGCCGAGGAAGCTTGATTCATCACTACAGAGAAAGCGTTTCCACTGCTCCAGAGTCCAGCGGCGGCGAGCTTTACACCACTCCAGCTGCCCGCTTGGCATTGCACATGGTGATCTTAGGGTTGTGTGCGGCTGCTCGGCCATGGAAACCCATTTCAGTTCTTGTGCTGATGTTGCTTCCAGAGTCGGTTTGGAACTTGGTAGTGAGTGTTGCAACTGAGGACAGATGACGCTATGCGCTTCAGCATTCGGGGGTCCCGTTCTGTGAACTTAAGTGGCTTACCACTTCGCGGCTGAGCCGTTGTTGCTCCTAGGCGTTTCAACTTCGCAATAACAGCACTTGTACATACTACCTCAATCAGCCTGACTAACCGGTGTCTGTATGTAGCCTCGCTACTTTTATAGCCTACTTATATAGCCTGTCTTTTTACTGTTGTTTTATTTCTTTACCTACCTATTGTTCACCTAACACCTTTTTTGCACTATTGGTTAGAGCCTGTAAGTAAGTATTTCACGGTAATTTCTACACCTGTTGTATTCAGCACACGTGGCAAATAAACTTTGATTTGTTGAACTGACTTGTTAGAAAGGTGGCATCCTATGACGGTGAAAGTCACGGAGCCCTTCAGAGATTGCATGGCTGTGTGCTCAAATTTTATACACCTGTCAGTAACGGGTGTGGCTGAAATAGCCAAATCCACTAATTTGAAGGGGTGTCCACATACTTTTGGGGATGTAGTGTATTCCCCAGGTTGTTGCTGTAAATTAGAATGTGTTCTCAGTCAATTTACCTGGTAAAAGGGTTAAACAAAATAAGTCTACACTGATGCTGTACTTTAGGTAGAAATGCTAGAGCCTCGCCCTCAAGTTTTCTCTCTCTCTCTGCCTCTCTCTCACTCTATCTTTCTCCATCAGGTAATGGTGACGACTTTGTCCTCTACCCCTCTGATATCCTGGATGATGTGTGTGTACCGGACGGAGACCCCACGGCACCAACCTTGGCCCCCCCAGCAGAAGACTCCCCCTCCCCTGGCTTCTCCGCTGATGATGATGCCTCTCCCCTGGAGCCATCCCCCTTCCACTCTGCCCTCTACATGCCCCAGGACGAGATGCCCATTCCCCCCAACTTCCAGCTGCGCCAGTCGGGCGTCCCCGGTGTCGGCGGCGGCCTGGGCATCTGGGCACAGAGGACGGTGGACATGGGCGAGCGCTTTGGACCATACGTGGGCGAGCAGCGGGCGTGCCTGAGACACCGCACCCAAGGCTGGGAGGTAGGAGAAACACTTGCTGTTTATTGTCATGGGATTCTCTTCTCTCTGTTCACTGTTATGGAGGGAGGGATGGAGGGAAGGAGAGATAGAGGGAGGGAGCAATGGAGGGAGGACAGCGGGTGACAGTTTTTCTTTTAACTTTGTCTCTGCCTCTATGTTGGTCTCTGGGATTGAAGTGTCCCAGTTGCCGTGGCGTTTGTTGCTGAGTGATGTCATCTCACCTCACCCCAGTCCAATTGGGTAACAGAGAGCACCCCCCAGGCAGCCCCTCTACGGTTTGCTCTCTATCCTCTTAACTCAATTAAAAGGAAAAGCTATAAATCCTGTCTTTAGCCCTTAAAGACCCACAGCGGCCATTGGCCAATCACAATATTGGCCAGGCCGTGCACACAATCGAAGACAGGGGTCACAGGACAAGGTCAGAGGTTAGGGGGTCAGGTGCAGCCTCTGTCTGTGTCAGCCCATGTCTCGTTTTACGGAGCAGGATAGGAGAAGGGAGGGGAGGGGGGAGAAGGTCGAGGTCATAAGGGTATCAGTCTAATTGAGAACCCCCTAAACAGATCCTCTCCTCTCATTTCGGATTGAGAGACCTCCTCCCCCTGCGAAAACACTTCAAAGTCTTTGTCCTTCTGTAAGACAGCACCAGAAACACCATGCATGACTGTCTAATGGTTAACTAACTAACAAACAGTCATAAAATCAAGGATGTAGACTAAAAAAAATATGATCTAACACTGGTACACTATCATAACCTACGGAAGTTTCCCAACCCTTAGGCCCAATTTGACGCTAGCTGACTCCTCAGTGTTGGTGGAATATCATCTCTGGTCTATATAAATAGTTTGGGTTTAGATTTGGTTTGGATGGTGGAACGGTGGTCATGGTTAGACTTGCATCATCGACCATCAGGTCTAACTGAGTGGGTTTGGCTCCGACAGGACCAATAAATGGTTTCACCATCAGGTCTAACTGAGTGGGTTTGGCTCCGACAGGACCAATAAATGGTTTCACCATCAGGTCTAACTGAGTGGGTTTGGCTCCGACAGGACCAATAAATGGTTTCACCATCAGGTCTAACTGAGTGGGTTTGGCTCCGACAGGATAAATGGTTTCAATAAATGGTTTTCACCATCAGGTCTAACTGAGTGGGTTTGGCTCCGACAGGACCAATAAATGGTTTCACCATCAGGTCTAACTGAGTGGGTTTGGCTCCGACAGGACCAATAAATGGTTTCACCATCAGGTCTAACTGAGTGGGTTTGGCTCCGACAGGACCAATAAATGGTTTCACCATCAGGTCTAACTGAGTGGGTTTGGCTCCGACAGGACCAATAAATGGTTTCACCATCAGGTCTAACTGAGTGGGTTTGGCTCCGACAGGACCAATAAATGGTTTCACCATCAGGTCTAACTGAGTGGGGGTTTGTTTCACCATCAGGTCTAACTGATGGGACCAATAAATGGTTTCACCATCAGGTCTAACTGAGTGGGTTTGGCTCCGATGGGACCAATAAATGGTTTCACCATCAGGTCTAACTGAGTGGGTTTGGCTCCGACAGGACCAATAAATGGTTTCACCATCAGGTCTAACTGAGTGGGTTTGGCTCCGACAGGACCAATAAATGGATTCACTCCCGCCGTACATTTCTGTTCCAAGCAGCAACTTTTTGTTCATTATTTACTGCTACCATGAGACTCAGCACATCAATTGCCCTAATAGCGAAATGAAATCCGCTCTCTTTTAAAAAAATAATTTCACTAACATTGGGATTTAATATGATTTAAAAAGTATCTGCCTCTCCCAGAGAGAGATTTACGGCTGGTTGAACAAGCTCTCGGGCTCTGGCTTTTTTTTTTCCCAAGGAAGAAAATAAAGGAAAAAGGTTTCATGAATTTTAATCCGCCGGTAATTTATGGGGAGCTTGAATAATATGTATTTAAAAAGAAGCTGAGGATTATGGGAGGAAAGATGGGATGGCCGGGGAGGCAGCACTGTGTCATTATGTTTAATTACTTCACTGACAGCGGCCCATAACTCTTTCCATTAAGTAAATAAGTTGTAAAGAATTTATGATGAAATGCCACATTATTCAGAACGGATATTCAGTGATGACATCCCTGCATTAAATATGGTAAACGCCATTAAGTCCCCCTCCAAAGACAGCCTCGCTCCCTCCCTCAATCACGTGCCCGCAAACCGTCAATATGCCAATAAGCAAAAGGGTCTGTAAAAAAAAAAATTGATTTGGTAAATGTGAGTTAAGATAGATCTGTTTGCTTTCATCATCAATTCTGCGCTGCGTCCCGGGGTGATGTCACCGACCAGGGAGCGATAAAGCGGTGACGCCCATCTGGAGCGGGTGATGGAGGGCCGAGAGCGCCTGCCGCCTGCGCCCGTGACAGACCGGGGGAAGTTTGTCACCAGGGAGGCCAGCGCTCCACGCCATCACCATAAATTTGGGCATTATTCATAAAGGAATATAGTGAGTTATAGCAGAGATGCTTTATGAACACAGGAATGGGGAGTTATGGGTAAGATAGCTTCAGTAAATAAAAGAGAGAGCCAACGTGTTTGTCAGGGCTGGAGGTCCTCCTGCTTCTCACTGAGGGCAGGCCAGGTGTGTGTGTGTGTGTGTGTGTGTGTGTGTGTGTGTGTGTGTGTGTGTGTGTGTGTGTGTGTGTGTGTGTGTGTGTGTGTGTGTGTGTGTGTGTGTGTGTGTGTGTGTGTGTGTGTGTGTGTGTGTGTGTGTGTGTGCGCATGCATGCATGCGTTGTATACTTTTCCGTGTGGTTGCATGAGAGATATATACCTTGATCACAGGAGTTTTACGATATGTTCCTCTTTATAAAATCCTCTGCTTCTTTCAAACTGCTTCATTTCAAAGAAAATGGAGTGTGTTTTTGCACTGTACACAGGCTCCTTCAGGATGTCAATTTAATAACAACTCGAGTACATGAAAGAAGAAATAGTGAGAGAGCAGTTTTCGAGAACCATGCTCCAAAGAAAGAAGAAAGAAAGGAAGGAAGGGTATAGCTGGTAATGTATACGGAGTGTATTTAACCTGGTAGTCTCCGATAGGATCAGCAGACGGCCTCCATCGTCTCTGCCTCCTCAAAGAGATCTTCTCACTAAAGTCGACTCAAGTCCTGCTCAGCCGAGGACTGGAACAAGCACCATTTATCAGAGTGGGAACAGTGGGGGAGAGGTGAGAGATGTTATCGAGGGTTCATCTATTAGTGGAAAAAGAGCAGCAACAAAACAAATCCCTCTCTTCTGTAATCACCTGTGGAGCAGCATGTGTTGCTTCCTGATGACATTGGAAGGTTATTTTTTGGGTATCACTGTTAGATTGGCAATAGATCAGTCATGGTATAATGTATGTACTGCTGGTATTATAGAAGTGTATTGCATATATTGTAACGTAAACTGTGTCTGTTGTATATGGAAACGATAACAGGATGCTTTTCCCCAGAGCAATTGAATGTGCTTTTTCACGCGGTGACCCTCTTCCGACTGGATACTCACCACTAGTCCATATTCGGCTGTCTTTTCTTGAGCCGTGTGGCACATTGAAATTCAAACACTGTTTGTGTCCGTCCTCCCCAGTCACTCCACCAGCAACAATGAGAGAGACGGCCCATCGAGAGAGAGTTATCCTCCGACCCGATGAGTTTTCATTGGGGTTCGCCCACCGCCTCATCACACTGGCCGACGGGGTTATGGGTCCAGGTTCAGAGACTGGAGAAAGACGGGTGCCTCCCGCTGCAGAAGGGTGGGGGGGGACTTGGGACTCAGGGGTCTTTGTGCATCTCTTGAGTGGGGGGATGGGGGGTGGAGATTAGAAGTTCTGGGTGAATGAGGAGTCGAGGATTAGGTGGGTTGGTCTGGTCTGGTCTGGGCCTGCTTTCCTGGGCCTGCCTGCCTGCTTGTCTGTCTGTCTGTCTGTCTCCTGAGCCCGAGAGGCACTCCTCCAGCACAGAACACAGTAAGGGGGGGGGGGGGGTGCGTGGAGCCTCTCTGCTGGTTGTCATTCAGATACCATTCAGATACCACGTCAAGATCGACAGGCAGGCAGACACGACCAAGGAGGGCGGGAGGGCGGGAGAGCTTTAGGCAGGTTGGGCTCAGGAGAGGAGAGGGGCGGACTGGAGAGGGCGTGTTTTTTTGTGCGTGGATAAGCCGTTGTCCTGAATGAATGCAGATGTCTCCTGACTGTCCTCCTTGTCTTGTGTCTCTGACGGCCTGTCACCTCTGTCACCGGGGGAGAAAGAGGCAGAAAGAGCCTAGTCAGACTCCCACCCAAAGGGTCCCTTAATCCGCTGGCCCCAGCCTCTTTGACTGTCCCAGAGATGGACCCACACTGCAGCGTAGAGAGCCTGCAGCCACTGGGGAGGGATGAACCACTCTGTCATTCACCAGCTTTCAATGGACACACTCTTTGAGACTCTCTCTCTCTCACACACAAGTACTTAGAAATGCCAAGTAAGGTGGCCTGGCCTTGGGAACGATCTGAAAACAAAGTAGCAGTGTATTGTCCTAGTCTTAATTCAACAACAGTGAAGTCATTACAGCACATTTTCAAATTTCCTTACTATTCCCACTAAACGATTGCAGTTAAAAAATATGCACTCCGAGTTTCAATGACCGTTGTCCCGTATAGCGTTAATGAATTGTAAAGTGGCCAAGAAAGCTAATTGAAATCTGTGGTGGCGTGTGGAGATAGAGGCAGAACGCAAAGTCACAATCAAGTAGCCAGTGTACTGAGGTCAGTGGTGAGCTATTAGCCTCCATCTATCTATCCTTCCACCCCTCAATACATTCCTCCCTCCATCCATCTATCCTTCCATCCCTCAATACATTCCTCCCTCCATCCATCTATCCTTTCATCCCTCAATACATTCCTCCCTCCATCCCTCTATCCTTCCATCCCTCAATACATTCCTCCCTCCATCCATCTATCCTTTCATCCCTCAATACATTCCTCCCTCCATCCATCTATCCTTTCATCCCTCAATACATTCATCCCTCCATCCTTCTATCCTTCCATCCCTCAACATATTCCTCCCTCCATCCCTCAATCCCTCTATCCCTTCATCCCTCCATCCCTCCATCCCTCTCAGAGACTGAGGGTTGAGGTTGTACAGGAACACTGCTACTGAGAGCACATATTGCTACTGAGAGCACAGACACCTAATTGTAATGAGAGTTAAGCTTGCAAATTAAATCTGTGTTCTGGTTTTAGGAATGGTGAGTGTGTGTGTCCGTGTGCGTGCGTGTGTGTGTGTGTGCATGCATGCGTGTGTTCGTGCGCTGAGTAAGTTAGTGAGGGAAGGGGGCTCCATTGTTCCAGTGCAGCCTGCAGCACGGCTGTGACTGTGGCCCTCTGCGTACAGGGACCCTCTTCGGCCCCCCTCCACCAACCTGCTTTGTGTTGGAGGAAATAGAGCTGTGCCCAGCCACCCTAATCAGCTTACAGTGCTAATTCAGCCCCAGCTCCAGCCCCATCTCCAGCCCCTGACACAGTCCCCAGCCCGAGTCTGGGCTTCAGCCTCTACCAGGCAAAACACATTACCAGCATCCTCCATCCCTGCATTCTCCACCTATCCACCAGCTCCAGCTCTACCTCTGCTACAGTTGGGGGCCACACAGCACCCTTCCCTGTTTACTTGGAGTGTGTTCCATCTTATTAAACAGCCCCTGTGGGGTGTGTGTGTTTACAGTGTGTGTGCGTGTGTGTGTGTGTGTGTGTGTGTGTGTGTGTGTGTGTGTGTGTGTGTGTGTGTGTGTGTGTGTGTGTGTGTGTGTGTGTGTGTGTGTGTGTGTGTGTGTGTGTGTGTGTGTGTGTGTGTGTGTGTGTGTGTGTGTGTGTGTGTGTGTCTGCCTCTGCGTGCATGCCATTGTCCACTCTGGGCGATGAGCGTTCCTCCAGTGTGACTGGAAGTCGATTGTCTTGGAGACATGGTGTCTATTCAAAACAAGAGAAGTTGGGAGTCTTTCTCCCTCCCTCTCATTTGATTAGTAATCCCTTTCGTTGGTCTAATCTGTCGTGTTTGGTGGTGGTGGAAGGGTAGCTTGGGGAGAGGACTGTTATTATTGATGTTCTAATCTCGTGTGAGAGGAGCGAGGAAAGTCGAGGCACATTCAAGAGTGGGAGAGAGAAAGAGAAAGAGAGAGAGAATTCCACTCCACGAGGTCACAGAGCGTGCATTCCAACAGTCTTGTCTCCAGGCCACTCTTCTCTCTTTTAGTCCAAGGGGAAAAAAACAACTTTACAAATGAACGATTTCCCCCCTCTCTGCCTAGCCCTCTCCTCCCTCCCTTTCCTCCTCTCCTCCCCTCTCGCTCCCTCTCTCTGTCTGGCTGTGGTATCCCAGCAGGGAGGGGAAGCTAGGTTAACTAATTGAACAGGGTCAGAGTGAATTGCAGCAGGACAAAGACTGGCATTAGTGGCACAGCCAGAGGAAGGCAACAATGCCAGGTGAAGGAGGGTGTGGATGGAGGGGGGTGGATAGCCTAAGAGGTCAGGGGTCACAGACCTTATTAGATCTCAGGAGAATAGGGGATGTGTTTGGGTGGCTGGGAAGGGGGGGGGGAGTTTACCTGGTAGAAAGGCTACAATAGAGAGTGGGATGGAGGAGGATTGGTGGGTACTCCATTAAAGCTAACTCAGCTTCTGAACAGCCCACTCAGGCCAGACAAGCGTCTGCACACCGGATGCCCCATACTAGGCAGCAAAACATATCCTATAGGAAGGCCAAAGGAAGTGCAGAGAGCTTAAGTCAAACACAATGACCTACGTCTGTCTATAGGTTTGTCTACGCCATGTCTCTATAGGTACAACCAATCTCCGTTGGTTGATTCTAAAAACAGGTGCCATTAGCTCTAATCTTAGGAACTTAGTATAGATGGTAACACTGCCTTATAAGACATGCTATAAGACATGCTATGAGACATGCTTTAGGATGTCTACTATCCCAAGCTGTTTTTGCACTCTGAGTATGCTCAGATAGGATGTGATGGCACACAGAGGTTGAGCAACCACACCTGTATAAGGGTCTTTAAAATCACACACACCTCCATAACTGTCTCCCCTGTCTCCCCTAGCATTACACTGAATAAACCCACCATTTCTCTTGTGTGCACTCAGACACACTGTCCTCTCTGTCTATCACACGCATACACATACTCTCACTCAGAAACAGTGGGGGGGGAGAGAGAGAGAGAGAGAGAGAGAGAGAGAGAGAGAGAGAGAGAGAGAGAGAGAGAGAGAGAGAGAGAGAGAGAGCGGGGGGAGGTGGCGAGAGAGTGGTAAAGATATTGAAAGAGAGAGTTTGTGTGTGAGACAGAGAGAAAGAGGAAGAGAGAGGGAGCATAGAGGGAGAGACAGAGAGAAAGAGAGAGATTGAAAGAAACAGAGAAACACCGGAGCTCCGGGCACAGCCAGGCAGGACTTTTAGGTCCAGCACAGAGAGGAGGAATATAGCAACTCTGTCCCGCTTTTTCTGCTTGAGTCGCCCTAGTCCTTAACTAACAGTCAGATCGTATTACCCAGGCAGTAAATCTAAGTACCGGTTAACGCTAATACTCAAGCGCTAATACTACACTACAAAACAGCTGTCTCTGTCTGTGGTTGGAAGTGTGCAAACAGGCAAAGGCTGGGCCGCCTGTCCTCTCTGAGCTGCTGCTGCTAGACTCTCTTACATGGTTATTATGTCCTGAAACTCTCCTAGTAGAGTGTGTGTGCACATGTGCGTGTGTGTGTGCATGCAGGTGTTTGTGTGTGTATGCATGTGTGTCATTTTCTGTGCATTTTCTATGCATTTGGTGTGTGTGTGTGTGTGTGTGTGTGTGTGTGTGTGTGTGTGTGTGTGTGTGTGTGTGTGTGTGTGTGTGTGTGTGTGTGTGTGTGTGTGTGTGTGTGTGTGTGTGTGTGTGTGTGTGTGTGTGTGTGTGTGTGTGTGTGTGTGTGTGTGTGTGTGTGTGTGTGTGCGTGTATGCGTTTGTGTGTGTGTGCGTGTGAGCGTGTAACGTGAGCATGTCAGTGACTGAATGTGTGTGCGTCTCACCCGCTCCCTCTCTCCCTTGTCCCAGTTCAAAGGCTAATGGGTGTGGGGGTCTGGTTTGAGAGCTCATTACCAGGTTAAGAACTAAAACACAGGCATGCAGGCCAGCATATTCAGACCCTGACACAGAGCAACACCGTAGTCCTCTTTCAATTACTCCATATTGCTCCTCCAATTACAGTGGAGCAGATCCAATGGGAGAGCTGCCACCGTGGAGAGGAAGCAGAGGCCCGATGGCTGTAATGAGGTCCTAACCCGTACAGTGGGCCATTATGCCATAATGCTTTAATTTGAGCCATATGATAGCCATTGCGTGTCTAAGTTATTGAAAAGTCAATATTTGTGAGCTTGCCCTCACCTCGGATGTGGTCTGGGTTTTGGGATTGGCTGTAGACTGCATAGAGAGAGAGAGAGAGAGACGAGGGGTAGTGATACAGTACCCTGTGGCACACCTGAGCGCTATCGCTTAAGACTAACACCCAAAACTTGATATAGATATTTTCTCATACCAGACCTGTTCAAATATTATTTAAAATTTCTTAGTTACTTTCACATACATTGGAAGTAAGTATACAGATGTTTTTTATTTGAAAAGACAAGTAGTTGATTATGTTCATGTATTTTGAAATACACTTGGAAAGTATTTGAAAATACAAAAATTCACTGCAATGCATTTAACCCAGGTATTTGAATATAGTATTTGAAATAAGCATTTGAAAATACTGTCAAATACATTTTGGTAGACTATTTGGATTTTACAAATAACAATTCAAATACTGCAATACAATTACTTGTTTGGGCTGTGCATTTTAAAATACTAAAATACATATAAAACTTATTTTAAATACCAGATACTCAAATACACATGTATTTGAACCCAGTTCTCACCCATACCATATTATTAGTGCCCTGAGTTTATCTTTACCAGTGACCACATAACCTGATCAAGAAGAACTCTGGGCCCTAGCTCTAGGTTAACTCAGGGCCTATCTCTTACCGTTACATATTGATCCCATTAACACCTGGATCCATGTAGCTGTGTTTGAGTTTGAGTGTGTGGAAGTGTTGGGATCTTCCAGTCAGATCTGAAATAGCTCTACTTTATTTCATAGTTGTGCTTTCCTTAGAAAACATCTCAGCAAAAGCATCTTGAGGTGTACTGTACAAATGCTGTGAATCAGGTTTCATTTGTGTCAAGCTATATCTGCTAATTGTTTACGTTCAGATCAACTTCAGGAATAATTTGAACTTGGTTACAACATTTTTTTGCGGGGTATCTTTTTCATATCCAACATTGTTCATTGTTTAAAGAAATAAATGAAGCAATAAAAAGCCAACTCTTATTGGATTAGACGGCCAGAGTATCTTCATGTGGTTTGCATTACTCTTTTCTAAACTTCTGTGTGAGGTAAGTGACTGAGGCTAGACATGGCAGTCACCCTACAATCCACAGATAAATGCAATCCACTCATCCGCGGACAAAGTGGGACAGATAGTTTCTCCTCCGACTGCTAAGAAGGAGAGGGAGAGAGAGAGAGAGAGAGAGAGAGAGAGAGAGAGAGAGAGAGAGAGGGAGTGTCAGAGTAAATGAAAGAATGAGCGAGGTGTCCCGTGTCTGTTGTCAGAGAGAGACTGGGAAGAAGAGAAGGGACATGCACTGACTGGGAGACAGATTCCCCGACGTTCGGAAGGGAACGTTCCCAAGTGTTCCCGTGCAGTCCCCTAATAGGATTTTCTCGGCTCCAGCAGGTAGTCTGAGTGGGACTCCCAGATAAGGGTTAATGCAGCTCGATGGTTCCTCGGCTGCACAGACGTTTGGGAAGTCTCTGTCACTCCCACCCATTAGCCTGCTTTGTCAGCACCAATCCATCAGAAAGGATTTATCCCCCGGACTAAATCTCAGCGGCCATTTCTGACACATCCAACAAACTTAATGGTTGTCTCCCGGTCCTGGCGCAGGCCCGTCAAGTCCTAATGAGTTAGCGTCTTCCACAGGGATGAGAGAAAGTCTCACGGAAATCCATTTCTCAGCCGATTACACTTTGTCATCGGCCAAAACAAAATAAGAAAAAGACCAGACAGGAGCAGCAGCGGCAGAGAGCAGAGCTGTGGGATCTCTGAGAAAAAGGCTACCGGGGCATCCCTCTCTCTCTCTCTCTCTCTCTCTCTCTCTCTCTCTCTCTCTCTCTCTCTCTCTCTCTCTCTCTCTCTCACCCACCCCCCTCTCTCTCTCTCTCTCTCTCTCTCTCTCTCTCTCTCTCTCTCTCTCTCTCTCTCTCTCTCTCTCTCTCTCTCTCTCTCTCTCTCTCTCGCCTCTGATTGTTCCCTGTTTTTCTTCGGGCCCATTTTTATGGTCGCTTCCTTTCCCCTCCAAGACACGTTATGACAGGCATTGTAATCTCTTTGGAGCCGTGGGGACCCTCTCTTTGGGTTCACGCTCCTCTCTGGCCCTGAGTGAAAGCGGGACGGGTTCCAACTGCTACCCAGGACACAGAGCCATAAATCATCCCGCCGCCTGGCACGGCTGGTGCCCTGCTGGACCGGCCTCCACTTCCTGAACCACTACCAGTTCCTGCAGGGGACAAAAAGGCCTTTGTGGGTTTCTCTGGGCAAGCCAGATCCAGATCCTCTCCCTTTGAGGGCGCTGAGGTTTATGAGCGGTGCTGCCCGAGAGGGGCTGTGAGAGGGCATGCCAAGCCAGAAGGAGAGAGAGGGAGTGGGGGGGTGGGAGGTTAAGGAGTGGGGGGTGGGAGGTTAAGGAGTGGGGGGTGGGAGGTTAAGAAGGACAAAAGGATAGTCCAAGAGATGTGACAAACGCAAGGAAGAAGTTAATAGCAAGAAAAAAGAAAGATGGAGAGAAATTGAGAGTATTTCTATGACTACATCCTGTAAAGTACCTCCCCACTGGGCAAAAACTGGTTGAATTAACAGTGTTTCCATGTCATTTCAACCCCCAAAATTGTGATGACATTGAATCAACGTGGAAAAGGAATTGGGTTTGCAAAAAGTCATCAATGTAAGGGCATTTTGTTTCACGTTGAATTCACGTTAGTTGACAACTCAACCATATGTAAAACTAAACTAGACGTTGAATTAACGTCGGTGCTCAGTGGGTCTTCATTTATCAAACAGGTTCCTATTTTTATACCCCCTACTTTCACTTCAAGAAAATGAAATAAAGCTAGCTTTGAAACTAAAGAAATAGCCAGCAGTTGAGTGTCCCGGGCCAGCCCTCTTCTTCTCGATGATCCTGTTCATGCAAACAGAGGCCACCATTTTACCTTAGTCAAAACAAAAGAAATATAGCTAGCTGTGAAACAGTTCCAGGCCTGGCCTCCCACCCCCCATGGCCCCCGTCCATCCAACCTCCATCCTTACCTCTCTGTTTCAACGTCTCAGCGTCGGCTAGTTAGGGACGACTGTTTTCTTACGGACACGGATCAAGACGTTACAACCGCCCCAGGCCCCAGGGGGACCATGTTTGGGATGGTGTTGTGAAGCTTCTGACACCGCCGTAAATCTGGTGTGGGTGTCCCATCTCCGCCGTGCCTGTGCGATGAGAACGCCAATGAGGCGTGAGGGTGAACATTCCTGGGCCGTTCTCACAGAAACCCCTGGGTTTTCGCTCTCGGCAAAATAACACGTTTCTGCCACTTCTGACTGGTGCGTCTCTCTGCAGCTGCCCAGCTGTCTGTCTTTCCACCCTACTGGAATGACGCTCTCCTCCATCCTCCCGGCCTCTTAGTGTAAAACCTTTCCTGGGAACTTTGCTTACTTAGTGTATAGCGCCGTGTTTGTGTTAAATGATGAATATGAGGCACCGTCATGTGTGTTATTCCACTGTCTATGAAAGATTGTTCCAATACCAAGCGGCTGTGCGTTGATGTGGATTTTCCCCATAATCCACCAGCAGTAGTGTGTCTGTGTTGTAGTCGAGCCACAGAGCCCTCAGTGTGTGAAATCTGTGGAGTCTGCTAATAGAATGAGTAGAGAGTAGAGACTGTGCATGGCCATGAATACACTGCCAGGGAACAGCCTTGTTCAGACCAAGTGCCTGGGAAAGAGTGTGGTAATGGGAGAGATTTGTGGTCGGTAGTGGTAGCGGTCGGGGTACTGTGTGTGGTTGTTAGGTCATAGAAATAGAATTACTAGAAGGGACAAAGCCTCTCAGACCACAGCAATTTGACTTCAACACTCATGGGAACACTCGATATGGCCGCCTGTCTGCCCAGAACATTAACTTGAATGAGAATGTATGCTCTAGAAATTATATTTCTATGGCCAGGGCTGTGGCCATCAGGTTATGCTTGCTGTAGCTCTGGCCTACTTTGTGTGGTTGTCTGGGTTGTGCTGGGTTCCGGGGCCTGTGGATCTCAGACTTTCCTCATGGGCCAGGCCTGTTGGAGCCTCATCCTGCTGCAGCCTCAAACTACTGCAGCGGTGAAAGGCTGGGTCCGGGCCTGTGGATCTCAGACTCTCCTCATGGGCCAGGCCTGTTGGAGCCTCATCCTGCTGCAGCCTCAAACTACTGCAGTGGTGGCAGGCTGGGTCCGGGCCTGTGGATCTCAGACTCTCCTCATGGGCCAGGCCTGTTGGAGCCTCATCCTGCTGCAGCCTCAAACTACTGCAGTGGTGGCAGGCTGGGTCCGGGCCTGTGGATCTCAGACTCTCCTCATGGGCCAGGCCTGTTGGAGCCTCATCCTGCTGCAGCCTCAAACTACTGCAGTGGTGGCAGGCTGGGTCCGGGCCTGTGTATCTCAGACTCTCCTCATGGGCCAGGCCTGTTGGAGCCTCATCCTGCTGCAGCCTCAAACTACTGCAGTGGTGGCAGGCTGGGTCCGGGCCTGTGTATCTCAGACTCTCCTCATGGGCCAGGCCTGTTGGAGCCTCATCCTGCTGCAGCCTCAAACTACTGCAGTGGTGGCAGGCTGGGTCCGGGCCTGTGGATCTCAGACTCTCCTCATGGGCCAGGCCTGTTGGAGCCTCATCCTGTTGCAGCCTCAAGCTACTGCAGTGGTGGCAGGCTGGGTCCGGGCCTGTGGATCTCAGACTCTCCTCATGGGCCAGGCCTGTTGGAGCCTCATCCTGCTGCAGCCTCAAACTACTGCAGTGGTGGCAGGCTGGGTCCGGGCCTGTGGATCTCAGACTCTCCTCATGGGCCAGGCCTGTTGGAGCCTCATCCTGCTGCAGCCTCAAACTACTGCAGTGGTGGCAGGCTGGGTCCGGGCCTGTGTATCTCAGACTCTCCTCATGGGCCAGGCCTGTTGGAGCCTCATCCTGCTGCAGCCTCAAACTACTGCAGTGGTGGCAGGCTGGGTCCGGGCCTGTGTATCTCAGACTCTCCTCATGGGCCAGGCCTGTTGGAGCCTCATCCTGCTGCAGCCTCAAACTACTGCAGTGGTGGCAGGCTGGGTCCGGGCCTGTGTATCTCAGACTCTCCTCATGGGCCAGGCCTGTTGGAGCCTCATCCTGTTGCAGCCTCAAACTACTGCAGTGGTGGCAGGCTGGGTCCGGGCCTGTGTATCTCAGACTCTCCTCATGGGCCAGGCCTGTTGGAGCCTCATCCTGTTGCAGCCTCAAACTACTGCAGTGGTGGCAGGCTGGGTCCGGGCCTGTGGATCTCAGACTCTCCTCATGGGCCAGGCCTGTTGGAGCCTCATCCTGTTGCAGCCTCAAACTACTGCAGTGGTGGCAGGCTGGGTCCGGGCCTGTGTATCTCAGACTCTCCTCATGGGCCAGGCCTGTTGGAGCCTCATCCTGTTGCAGCCTCAAACTACTGCAGTGGTGGCAGGCTGGGTCCGGGCCTGTGGATCTCAGACTCTCCACACAACAGACACGTTAGTCAGATTTTTCACCCAAATGGAAATGCTGCCTGTCACCTCTCCTGCCGCCTCCAACCGCCTCCCCTGTCCAATCCGTCACACCGCACCGCCGGCCGCGCAAATAGGCCTGCCACTCTCATTGTCATCAGGGTAACGGATGTCCTGTCGTTACCACAGGGCGGGGCGAGGTACGCCCAGGTCCACTCCCTAACCCCCCCTCTCTGGTGATGAGTCTCCCCTCCCTCAGGAGTTGGTTGGGGAGAAAGAGCAGTGTAAAAAGAAGGAAGAGGGTTAACACCCCCATCACTCCCTCTCTCTCCCCTCCACCCCATCCCTCTGGTCCAGACTCAAAAGCAACCATAAGGAGAAAATAAATCGCGTCCACCGCCCGGACTAGTAACCCTAACGGCCGTCATAAATAACGTGGGCCTATTTGAAGGGGAAGATGGGGCATTAGAAGCTATTTACACTGCGGTAGCCGTGCGATCGATCACGAGCAAGCGGCCCATAGATAAGACCGCGTGATGTCATGGTTATTTATGGTGATCTCTGACAGTAGGGCTACAAAGGGATTTTCCGGCCGACAGCTCCATCCGTTTTTTGGGGGGGATATGATGCATTCTGTCGTCAGGGAAACAATCAGCGGTGGCTGCCACAGCGGCCGGCGGTGCGCTACGGATGCCTGAACCTCGTACACAACCCCTCAATCCAGCCCTCCCTCCCTCGCCACCCAGACAAATGTCATCAGTGTGATTAGGCGCATAAAAAGGGGGGAGAGTCTCTGTCCCACAGCATCGTGCACAGTAGTAGGAGACTGTGAGGCTCTATGGAAGCGTATGGCAGAGCATAGAGGATGTGGACACACACTAGTGGTGAACACACACCGGTACACACACACATGGGCATGTTCGCTGTGGGCTGGCAACACACACGCTAGTGGTGAACACACACCGGTACACACACACATGGGCATGTTCGCTGGGGGCTGGCAACACACACACTAGTGGTGAACACACACCAGTACACACACATATGGGCATGTTCGCTGTGGGCTGGCAACACACACACTAGTGGTGAACACACACCAGTACACACACATATGGGCATGTTCGCTGTGGGCTGGCAACACACACACTAGTGGTGAACACACACTGGTACACACACACACACACACATGGGCATGTTCGCTGGGGGCTGGCAACACACACACTGGGCCCTAGGACACATAGGTACTGAGCTGCATTCACACACCGACCAGGGCACAGAGATTACTGTGTGTAATTAGTCTTAAACTGTAGAAACGTGGCTGAAGAGAAAGAGAGAGTCCCTGGGCTACTGCAGGAGAGATGGAGAGCGCTGGAGGGCAGGTAAGAACAGGAGTTTGGCTACAATCTTTTTGTTGTTTTTGGTCGCCGGCCCCTCGAAGTAGAAGGAGGAATATTGTGAATATTAGTGCAGAACTTCTGTCCTGGGTCTAATCCCAGAGACTCTCCACGGGCGGGCAGGCTTGGAGCATGGTTTGAACACTCGTTACCCCCTCTTGACTACCCCCTACCCCTTCACCACGCCTCCTCCTCAATACACTCACGACATGAAAATAATAATAAAAAAATGCACCAAAACAGCAAAACAACAAGATGTGTGGAGTCTAAGTCCTGCCCAGCCCTGATAACGGTTGCCGGGGCTTTAAATAAGCAAACACATGTGGCCCTTTGATGTGTCCCTTATCTTGGCAACTAGAAACACTCCCAGAGTTTTCCAGCGAGATCAAATTCCTTGCAATTAATCTGCCATTTATTAATATGAAAAAACTTTGTCGCAAAAAACACGCACGCACAGGCCGTGTCCACGCTCGGCATGGCACAGCGCTTCTGGGGGCTTTCATGCTGCTAATGAGAAAGTGTGCAGAGAGAGAGAGAGAGAGAGAGAGAGAGCTGGGGAAGTATTTTAGTGTAACTCCTTACGGACTTTTTGTGTAGCTCCTTAATACCACATGGTTAATCTCAGATGAGCAGAGAGGGAGTTTATAGGTGATGACAGCTGAGAAGGAGAAACCGTCCTGGCACAGAAGAGCTCTTACAGAGAAGTACAAAGAGTCAGCGGAGAGGGGGGGGTGGCATTACTCACACAGAGGTGGGGTGTTCAAGGGGAACGGAGAGACACAATACAACGGGGTCAGCGCTGGGTCAACTAAAGTCCATGAACTGGAGGCTCCTGTGTGCTGTCACAGGCATGAGCAGTCCCATCCTCACCCAGAGACACACAGACAGACGGACAGCGTTACACACACACACACACACACACACACACACACACACACACACACACACACACACACACACACACACACACACACACACACACACACACACACACACACACACACACACACACACACACACACACACACACACACACACACACACACACACACACACACACACACACTCAGACAGTGTATTAGGAGGAGTGTGTGTGTGGGGATCATTGGAATGGGATGGAGAGTTCTCTCAACTCTGACCTCTCAACTCTGACCCATGTGCTGATGAACAGCAAGGTGTCACCATGGATGTTTCCATGGTGACACTCTAGGGTCATGATGAGGTCAGAGCACTTCCTCATTCGCACAGGTGCTCCTGTAGTATCTCCTCATTCACATTCGAGTTCGAGAGGGACTGTGTGTGTGTGTGCTTTGAGGTTGTGTGTGTGTGCGCCAAGTCCATGCTGTGTAGTAGGGTGCTGATTGACAGAGGGCATACAGAGGTCCCCTCCCCAGTGCCAGTATCCGACAGAGACACTACAGACTCTACTTTCCTCTCTGCGGGCAGCCCACCAATGAGGATGAGTCCTCCACGCCCGCGGCAGCCCCTCGTCCCTATCCCAGCCTGCCTTGGGGGGTGGGCAGAGTCTTTTGTTATAGGACACTGTGGGTAATAAATCTGGATCTGGTAAATAGCCCATGAATAAAGGGAGAATTTTATCCTCGGTGGCACGCAGAAGATTTAGTGCGCGAGGCAACATGGCCTCTTCAGAACATCTACAAAGTGGTCACTCAGCGAGCTTTAAGAGGCATAAAAAGCCGACGGTAGTCCATTAAACCTCCAACATGAAGATGGGCTCACGGTGGGTGATTTAGCGCCAACAGGTGCATATATATTCTACTGTGGTGCTCTCTCTCTCTCCCTCATTTTTTATCTGTCTCAATGAGGAAGTAACTGAGCTCAATGGATTTTAATGGCCAGGCGAGAGAAGTCACACAGAAAGAGAGAGGGAGAGAGAGAGAGAGGGAGAGAGACAGAGAGGGAGAGACAGAGAGGGAGAGACAGGGAGAGAGAGAGAGAGAGAGGGAGAGAGGTAGAGACAGGGAGAGAGGAGAGAGAGAGAGAGAGAGAGAGAGAGAGAGAGAGAGAGAGAGAGAGAGAGAGAGAGAGAGAGAGAGAGAGAGAGAGAGAGGGAGAGAGAGGGAGAGAGAGAGACAGAGAGAGAGAGAGACAGGGAGGTAGAGGGAGAGAGGGAGAGACAGGGAGAGAGAGAGAGACAGAGAGGTAGAGACAGGGAGAGACAGGGAGAGAGAGAGAGACAGAGAGGTAGAGACAGGGAGAGAGAGAGAGACAGAGAGGGAGAGACAGGGAGAGAGAGAGAGACAGAGAGGTAGAGACAGGGAGGAGAGAGAGAGAGAGAGAGAGAGAGAGAGAGAGAGAGAGAGAGAGAGAGAGAGAGAGAGAGAGAGAGAGAGAGAGAGAGACAGGGAGGTAGAGGGAGAGAGGGAGAGGGAGAGACAGGGAGAGAGAGAGAGACAGAGAGGTAGAGACAGGGAGAGACAGGAGAGAGAGAGAGACAGAGAGGTAGAGACAGGGAGAGAGAGAGAGAGAGAGAGACAGAGAGGGAGAGACAGGGAGAGACAGGGAGAGAGAGAGAGACAGAGAGGTAGAGACAGGGAGAGAGAGAGAGAGAGAGAGAGAGAGAGAGAGAGAGAGAGAGAGAGAGAGAGAGAGAGAGAGAGCAGCATTGAGAAAGTGTTTATCAGGTCCATTTCAAGACTACAGGTCCCCCACCACTTCAGAACCACTAAGTTTATAGGCAGTGGACCTCTCTTGTTATAAAGGCGGCCATTTGAAGTGGTACATAAAGTGGAATAGTGAGGAGTGATGGTCCAGGGGATGGGGGTGCCGAGGAAGAGGGGGAACTTTGGGCTCTGGACAGAACAGTTAACTTTTCACCTCATGTTGACTAACTCAATGTTGAGTGTGCGACAACTTGTATGTCAATGAGTATTGTATGGAGGGAATTATGTGTTGAGAGAGAGAGAAAACCCATTTCTATGCAAACACTGCATATTTGTACTGTGCCAGGCCTGTGTCATTCTCCATTTTGCATGTGACTGGTTCCAGTATGAAAATGTTCTCTATTTTCCTTCCTTATCTCAGATTCTTACTGTTTCTTTACACAAACAACCTGTTATTCACACACACTATCTCTGCCTCAGAGCATTCCCTGTAATCAGGTTCTCTATGTTATTTGTTCTCCTTGATTAAATGACACATCTTTGTAAGTCATTCTCTGTCACCGCTAAGCACTTGAGAAGTTTAACTTTCAATATTTAAATGTCTGCATCCCAAATAGTGTGCCATTTGGGATGTATGCTTGGTCCCAGATTCCTTCTCTGTGCTTTTCTGCCAGTGATAGGCTTTCACTGAGCACTCAGCGGTATGTTTGTCCTATACAAACACTGCTCAGGATCACAGCCCCATACTCGCACACACGCGCGCGCACACACACACACACACACACACACACACACACACACACACACACACACACACACACACACACACACACACACACACACACACACACACACACACACACACACACACACACACACACACACACACACACACACACACACACACACACACACACACACACACTCCTCTGATGGCCAATGCAAGGCTTTATTAATGCACCCTCTATATCAGGAGTGTGGTGCTCTGTTTTTGTAAGGCATAGTGTGTGTGCTGTGTTCCTCTCCTCTCCTCCCCTCTCCCCTCCTCCTCTCCTCCTCCCCACCCCCCTCACCGTCCCACCCCTCCCCTCCCCTCTTCTCTCCACTCCCTCCCTGTCGGTAGAAAGACGTAGGGCCTGATCAGTGGAAGCTGATGTCCTAATAGAGATGTAATGAGAATAGATCTGTTCTCTGCCCGTCCGCACGTCCTAACGTGCCGCCGTGTTCAGCCACTTATGAAAGACATGGGGGGAGAGTGCGACGTGCTCCGGTCTCTAACGCAAAGATAATATTCACTGTTTTATCCACCTCTCCCTGACAAATGACTGTCATTAATCAGGAGCCGTATAGCCTGCTGTGTGTGTGTGTGTGTGTGTG
>NC_060191.1:43332835-43350335 GCF_021184085.1 Oncorhynchus gorbuscha | reverse complement strand
CGTTTCTGGCGAGTGCCACGCCCACGCCCAGGTCCTGTGATCTCTGTGTGGATGACCAGGGCTTCCTGATGGTACCCTGCCAGGCTGCCTGCCACCGACCGTATCTAACGACTCCACCCAACACACAGCACCAACCACACCTTATGTGGCCCTGAGTCATGGCCAGAAACTTTTAAACATTTTTTTTACAGTGTGCCCTACTGAACATGACCCAAGTCCAACATACTGAGCACATACACACCTCAGCAGTGAGCGGTGATCGTTGACTTTGATTGACTGATTGATGACTACTACATGCAACTAATGCAATACTACACATGCCGATGCATTCCATCCGTTCCCCTGTTGTGGTCAGTGGCGTTGCTATACTCTAAGCCCGAAGCTGGCCCAGAGACAGCTACAGGTGTAGAATGTTATTTTGACCAATATTGTCGCAGCAGAATAATACTGCAGTTAAATGATTTCAACATTTAGTCCATTCACACCTTTCCTCTGAAGTATTGTTGATTGATCGGTGGTTAGGCTGAGTTTATGTCAGTCCTGCCCTTTAGGAAAATTCTCAGCAACAACAGAGTGATCAAATTAAGATCCTACATGTGTAGCTGAGAGAGGGCTATAGCAGAGGGCTAGCAAACTCAGCCAAACATGGAAGGGGAGCTGTGATGTGGCTGTGCTGTGGGTCTGGCTCTGTGTGTGCTGGGCAGCTGGTGCGTAACTGCCTATCATTTCAGATTTCTGGTTAGCTAAATAGCACCGTGGTTCAATAGCCATCAATATAAATAGTCCTTGTAAAATGTTTCTGGGATCAGTAAGGGCTGGCTTGTTAGGAGCAGGAGAATGTATGATGCCCAGGCCAAGGGGCATATGGATCTGATCAGAGAACAGTAGTTAGAGTCTATGGGCTGTTATGCCCTGCTCTCAGAGACACATGCACTATGTTCTTTCGTTATCTCGTTCTTTTGTTCTTGCGCTCTCACAATCTTTCCCTCTCTCTCCCCTTTTGGCTTTGTGCTATTTCTCCTCTCCATCTGTAATGTTTAGTTTTGACTTCACCTCTCCTATCACCTTGTTAATAGTGGTCTGTTGTGTGGGTGGGTGTTTTTAGTTTTTAGTTTGTGTGTATATACGTAACTGTGCGAGTGGGTGAGTGTCTGCACACGTGTGTGTGTGCCTGTGTGTCTGCTCCTCACTGATCCTCTATCGAGGGCTTCATCGAGTGAGTAAAGTGGCTTCCCAGACATCCCTGGCTTTTAATCACAATGTCATGTTTTAAACGGAGACTAAATGAATCCCCCCTCTCCTCTTTGTTTCTTACCTCAGATATTTACTGTTGGTGTTCTCTGTTGCTGTGGCCTCAATAGAACTGGGACTGAGAGACAGGGAGCACTGTGCTGTTGCTGTGGCCTAAATAGAACTGGGACTGGGAGACAGGGAGCACTGTGCTGTTGCTGTGCTACGTTACAGACTGTGGGTCTGGGCCAGAGGCGGTGCCGAGCGGCCGTGTAGCCCGCTTAATTGAGATCTCAACGTGACATCTCGGAGCGCTCGTAAATTACAATGTGTTGGCCAGACAGGCCGGGTAGTGGCCCGGGCCTCGCTCCCTCTGCAGCAGCAGCCCCTCAGACATGTGTGTGCCTGGCTCTCATTACAACAAGGGTGGAGGGAGATGAGGGTTGAGTGCAGGGGGGGGGCGGGTATGTGTGTGTGTGTATGTGTCTGTGCGTGTGAGCCCTGCAGGGACCCCTCCCACAACATACACTAACCCCCCTGAACAAACACAGATCCATCTATTCCTTCTGCCAAACCACCAATCCACTTCTCTTTGCACCACAGCCACTTTCTACATCCCAGACTAACTCCACCCATTTGCGAACCAGGCCCCTCCCCCTTTTAGCAACTGGAGCTGCTCCTATATACTTTCACCATCTGGCCACTCCTACCAAATACATTTTATTTGTAAGGCATTCATTAATTTTCTTGCATTGATTGTTTTTTTTGTTCGTTATTTTTAGCACCATTACCTCAGGGTTCTGTTTACAGTGGACAAGGGATCATAGGCTGTGCATATGTACACAATCATACACTCACACACACACACACACACACACACACACACACACACACACACACACACACACACACACACACACACACACACACACACACACACACACACACACACACACACACACACACACACACACACACACACACACACACACACACACACTCTGACGAGAACATGCATGTATACACACTTGCCACTCATGCGGTATGTGTGATTATATTTAGAAGCTGTAATGGGTGTGATGTCATTGCTTCGTGCTTCTGAGAGCAATCTGGCAATCTGGAGAGTGTCAATCACCTTAGCCTGCAGGCGTTGGTAGTGGGGAAGAGGGGGGGTAGTCTGGAGGGGTGGTGGGGTGTTGGTTTAGTAAGTGGGTGATGGTGGGGTACAGGGTTTGATGAGCGAACTTCTATTAACAAAGACCCAACATATGAGCTGTGGGCTTCATCAGTCTCACCTCATCACCACACTACACACACACACACACACACACACACACACACACACACACACACACACACACACACACACACACACACACACACACACACACACACACACACACACACACACACACACACACACACACACACACACACACGCACACATACGCAGTACATGTTTGTTTGAAAGTACTATGTATTCTGTTACCAAGGGTGACTGTTTTATTGAAGCTTTACACACTATCTTCTAATGGCTGGGCCATGTGTTCAGGTGTGTTTCAATATCCAGTGAAGGTGTGAGGTGCTGTGAAAGGGGGTTTGTGTGTGCAGGCATCTGTGCGGGTATTTCGCGAGGACTGTGTATGTCATAGTTTGCTGGGGGAGAGTGCAATTGATAATGTTTCTCTGAGGGTGTGTGATAATTTGTCACATTTGTGTGTGTGTGTTGTGTGTGTGTGTTGTGTGTGTGTGTTGTGTGTGTGTGTTGTGTGTGTGTAGTATGTTTCCGTACTTGTGTATGCGTACTCATAAACCAACCGGACCCTCGTTAGCATAGCCACCTGAGCGCACCTCCTCTCACTCATTTGCATAAATTACCTCAAATTAGTTTTGACTTTCCCAGAAGTGGAGTGGCGGAGCGTAGAAAGAGAGGGAGGGTCTGGGGAAGGAAGACGGACAAACTACAAAGTGACCAGCCATGCGGCGGCCATCTTGACGTCCTTGCTCTCTTTATTGAGCGCATGTTAATGTGTTAATGAAATGCACTGTGCGAAGAGAGAGGGGGGGGGCATCCATATAAATGGCTAATTAAAATAACGAGGAAGGAAGGATGTAGTGCTGTGTCACTATTGATTAATTAATTGATAAAACCGGCCGCACTGGCCTGACAGACAGACACCCAGTCCTGTCTGTTCTCTGTTGTTCCCAGAACAACTCAAAGAGATGCAGACAGGTTAGGATATATAGCAGGGCTACTCTGTCAATGTACACTGCTTTGTGCACACACACACACACACACAAACCCATACAAATACACACACACACACAAACCCATACAAATACACACACACACACACACAAACCCATACAAATACACACACACACACAAACCCATACAAATACACACACACACACACAAACCCATACAAATACACACACACACAAACACACAAACCCATACAAATACACACAAACACACAAACCCATACAAATACACACACACACACACAAACCCATACAAATACACACACACACAAACACACAAACCCATACAAATACAAATACACACACACACAAACCCATACAAATACACACACACACACAAACCCATACACACACACACACAAACCCAAATACACACACACACACACACACACACACACACACACACACACACACACACACACACACACACACACACACACACACACACACACACACACACACACACACACACACACACACACACATACAAATACACACACACACACACACAAACCCATACAAATACACACACACAAGCACAAACCCACACAAATACACACACACACACACACATGAGCATATAGATAGTATTCACGCAAGCACACATCCACACACACACATGCACACATGTACACTCACATACACATATTTATACACACACACACACATACACAGGACCAGGTATACCGTGCTTTAACACACTTCACAACAATTTCACACATTATTGGCACATGCACAGAAATACAATCAAGGTTCTGTACAAACAAATACATGTTCACATCTCACATCCCACGTCTTTGGTGTTTGTCCCACGTCTTGGAGATTAGTCCCACATCTTTGAGGTTTGTCCCACGTCTTGAAGGTTAGTCCCACATCTTTGAGGTTTGTCCCACATCTTGAAGGTTAGTCCCACATCTTTGAGGTTTGTCCCACATCTTGAAGGTTAGTCCCACGTCTTTGAGGTTTGTCCCACGTCTTGAAGGTTAGTCCCACATCTTTGAGGTTTGTCCCACATCTTGAAGGTTAGTCCCACATCTTTGAGGTTTGTCCCACGTCTTGGAGGTAAGTCCCACATCTTGGAGGTTAGTCCCACCTCTTTGAGGTTTGTCCCACATCTTGGAGGTTAGTCCCACATCTTGGAGGTTAGTCCCACATCTTGGAGGTTTGTCCCACATCTTTGAGGTTTGTCCCACGTCTTTAAGGTTAGTCCCACATCTTTGAGATTTGTCCCGCGTCTTTAAGGTTAGTCCCACATCTTTGAGGTTTGTCCCACGTCTTTAAGGTTAGTCCCACATCTTTGAGGTTTGTCCCACGTCTTTGGTGTTTGTCCCACGTCTTGAAGGTTAGTCCCACGTCTTGAAGGTTAGTCCCACATCTTTGAGGTTTGTCCCATGTCTTGGAGGTTAGTCCCACATCTTGGAGGTTAGTCCCACATCTTGGAGGTTTGTCCCACGTCTTGGAGGTTAGTCCCACATCTTTGAGGTTTGTCCCACGTCTTGGAGGTTAGTCCCACATCTTGGAGGTTAGTCCCACGTCTTTAAGGTTAGTCCCACGTCTTTGAGATTTGTCCCACGTCTTGGAGATTAGTCCCACATCTTTGAGGTTTGTCCCACGTCTTGAAGGTTAGTCCCACATCTTTGAGGTTTGTCCCACATCTTGAAGGTTAGTCCCACATCTTTGAGGTTTGTCCCACATCTTGAAGGTTAGTCCCACGTCTTTGAGGTTTGTCCCACGTCTTGAAGGTTAGTCCCACATCTTTGAGGTTTGTCCCACATCTTGAAGGTTAGTCCCACATCTTTGAGGTTTGTCCCACGTCTTTAAGTCCCACATCTTGAGGTTAGTCCCACCTCTTTGAGGTTTGTCCCCATCTTGGAGGTTAGTCCCACATCTTGGAGGTTAGTCCCACATCTTGGAGGTTTGTCCCACATCTTTGAGGTTTGTCCCACGTCTTTAAGGTTAGTCCCACATCTTTGAGATTTGTCCCGCGTCTTTAAGGTTAGTCCCACATCTTTGAGGTTTGTCCCACGTCTTTAAGGTTAGTCCCACATCTTTGAGGTTTGTCCCACGTCTTTGGTGTTTGTCGTCTTGAAGGTTAGTCCCACGTCTTGAAGGTTAGTCCCACGTCTTTGACGTCCCACATCTTGGAGGTTCGTCCCACATCTTGGAGGTTTGTCCCACGTCTTGAAGGTTAGTCCCACATCTTTGAGGTTTGTCCCATGTCTTGGAGGTTAGTCCCACATCTTGGAGGTTAGTCCCACATCTTGGAGGTTTGTCCCACGTCTTGGAGGTTAGTCCCACATCTTTGAGGTTTGTCCCACGTCTTGAGGTTAGTCCCACATCTTGAGGTTTGTCCCATCTTGGAGGTTTGTCTCTTGAGGTTAGTCCCACATCTTTGAGGTTTGTCCCACGTCTTGGAGGTTAGTCCCACGTCTTGGAGGTTAGTCCCACGTCTTTAAGGTTAGTCCCACGTCTTTGAGGTTTGTCCCACGTCTTGGAGGTTAGTCCCACATCTTGGAGATTAGTCCCACGTCTTTAAGGTTAGTCCCACGTCTTTGAGATTTGTCCCACATCTTGGAGGTTAGTCCCACATCTTTGAGGATAGTCCCACATCTTGAAGGTTAGTCCCACATCTTGGAGGTTAGTCCCACATCTTGGAGGTTAGTCCCACGTCTTTGTTTGTCCCACGTCTTTGAGGTTTGTCCCACGTCTTTAAGGTTTGTCCCACGTCTTGGAGGTTAGTCCCACATCTTTAAGGTTAGTCCCATGTCTTTGAGGTTTGTCCCACGTCTTGGAGGTTAGTCCCACGTCTTTAAGGTTAGTCCCACGTCTTTGAGGTTTGTCCCACATCTTTAAGGTTAGTCCCACATCTTGGAGGTTAGTCCCGCGTCTTTGGTGTTTGTCCCACGTCTTTAAGGTTAGTCCCACATCTTGGAGGTTAGTCCCACGTTTTGGAGGTTAGTCCCACATCTTGGAGGTTTGTCCCATGTCTTGGAGGTTTGTCCCACGTCTTGGAGGTTTGTCCCACGTCTTGGAGGTTAGTCCCACATCTTGGAGATTAGTCCCACGTCTTTAAGGTTAGTCCCACGTCTTTGAGGTTAGTCCCACGTCTTGGAGGTTAGTCCCACGTCTTTGAGGTTAGTCCCACGTCTAGCAATCATTTCCCACAGGTTAAGGGGTTTTTCTTGTAAATTTGCACCATAGGAGGCCTGAATATTTAAAGGCTATTTAAATATTTGTGCTTTAGGCTTCAAGCAGATGATTTGCTGTGATGCTATTACACTCTAAATACTGTAGACTGATTTAGATTATATATATTATCCCACAGTTGTTATGTTTCATTTTCACCTCTTAAATAGGGGTTTTAATTGTTCTATAACATCCTCCCAGACCTTCCCAACCTCAAATGGGGGAAAACTGATCAGAATATATTTATATGAATAATGATAACCTTAACGGTTAGTATCAAACATATCATAATATAATGATATGAATAATGATAACCTTAACGTTTAGTATCAAACAGATCATAATATAATGATATGAATAATGATAACCTTAACGTTTAGTACCAAAATGATCATAATATAATGGTATGAATAATGATAACCTTAACGGTTAGTATCAAACCGATCAGAATATAATGATATGAATAATGATAATAACCTTAACGATTGAATAATGATAACCTTAACGGTTAGTATCAAACCGATCAGAATATAATGATATGAATAATGATAACCTTAACGCTTAGTACCTTTTCTCCTCTTCTTCCTCCTATAGAACAGGGCTCAGTTTTCCAACAACATATTATGGCTAAGTTCATCGTTAGGACCTTCATCATTAAAACTCCGAGCTGTTTCCCAAAAACAACGTTATTAACGTTGTAATCTAATGCCTGCCTCTCGGACCACTCTTAGAACAGCCACGTGCATCACTTTACGCGCGGAAGGTCTCAGCGGAACACATGGTTTATGAGTCTCTCTGTGACAGCCGATAACTTCCGAACAAAGTTCACTACAAATGCAAAGTTGCCCATGTCTTTGCAATTTATACAAACAAGCAACGTATAAGAACATGCTTCGGATAAAAACTGAGATGACTGTAGGCTATAGGACTATTTCAACCATAATGAAGTAGCCTACATTTCATGTTCAATCACTTGACTTATATAAAACAAATAGAAGTTGATGCTGGATAGTGAACAATGCCATAAAATTCTTTGTGAATAAAATAAACTCCCAGAAGTGGATGAAGGCTGTTGTAGCCGCAACGTCTGTGTTGTGTCTGTGTTTCTAAAAATATTCTTGCCATGCATAAGCCGTGAAACAATAAAGGCTTTCAAATGTTTCAACAACGTGAGAGTGACTTGTTTACTTCTGGAAGTTTGGGAAGCATTAGATTAAGTTGCCTCAATATTTGCAGCTGTAGGTGGTAATATCTCTCCAGGAGCTGATCTGTTGTCAGTATTGGGAAGTAGTTATATTGTTAAGGTCAGACTTGAAAGGAGAAATGTGGGCCGAGAGCAGCCCTCCCTTTCTTTTGATCCTATCAGTATCGACAAATGCTCCGACGACGCACTTAGTGACCGTTCTGTCTGCATGGTGTTTTAGAAACCGCGTGTTACATCTTCGGCCGTTGTAGGAAAGATGTATTGTTCAATCGCTTTTGTGAAACCAGGTCCTGGTCTGTATGTTTCCATCCCCCTCCCCTCCCTCAAATCTAAAATCCTTCTATTTTTTCCCCTCGTCCTCTAAACCTGTCGTTTTCCCCGGACTGGTTGTGGTATAAGGCAGGGCAGCTTGCGCACAGACAGACGTTCCTGCTCCCTGCAGAATCAGGGCCCATCAATCATGTTAACATGTTAATTAGTAGGATTTATTTTATTCAGCAGAAATAACAGTGAGTATCCCATTACAGAGCCTGGCCCAGGGGGGGAGAGGAGGATGGAGGAGGGTGGTAGAGGGGGAAGGGGGGGGGGTCCTCAAGGGAAGTGCCCCTTACCCTCAGAGTGGAACACCCAATCTTTCTTACTCACTCTCACTCTCTCTCTCTCTATATATATACTGTACTGTATTTACTGTATATTTCTCCCACTCTCTCTCTCTTTCTCTCTCTCTCTCGTTTTCTCTCTATCTCCCTCTCCTTCTCCCTCTCTCAGACCAGTTACGGCTATAGAGTTACACTGCACTTCTCAACACTGGCTTGTAAATAAGATTAGAAAAATCATATGATCTCTAGCGTTTCCGCAGATGACAGTCTACGAGAGCTTTCGTGTGTCATGGATAGCTGTTTCAGGTGGTGAGGCCCCTACCCTAGTCCACAATCCAATAGCTCAGCTCTGCCAGGGTACATGAACTGGCTGTGTATTTGAACATGTTTACTTGTGCCTGTGTGTGTGTTTGCCCACAGGTTTGATTGATACTATTAAATGTCACATTGAGGTTTATTTAGGGACAAGTAGGAACAGGGATGTTTGTGGAGGGATACGGTCACGACTGGAGGAAGTTGTGTGTCACCTGTAGGTCCTCTCCTGGAATGGTCCTGTTTCCCCTCCCTTCCTCTCCTCTTGTTCTGTTCTGTCACTAAGGAGGGCCAGGGACTGGTGGAAAAGAAAGTGAAAGGCACGAGAAGGAAACACAAGAAGGAAATCTGATCCACCTTGTCTTTATCCTGGCTTGTAAAATCACCCCATGTTCCGCATCACTCTAGCCACACATTCTTACTACTGGGTGTGTGTGTGTGTGTGTGTGTGTGTGTGTGTGTGTGTGTGTGTGTGTGTGTGTGTGTGTGTGTGTGTGTGTGTGTGTGTGTGTGTGTGTGTGTGTGTGTGTGTGTGTGTGTGTGTGTGTGTGTGTGTGTGTGTGTGTGTGTGTGCGGGCGCGTGCGCGTGTGCGTGTGTGTGTGTGTGAGAGATTTACTGAGGGCCCTGTGTCTGATTGTTTCACCACCTGGGCCCATGGTGTCCACAGATTAGTGCCTACCGCCCTGACAATCAAATCAAACACAGGTCAGGTTTCTCTGCTGTCTTTGTGTCAGATGTGTTAAGCAATTTTTAAAGTGACCCTATCTGGTTTCTCCCCTGGGCTGAGTTGACTAGTAACTCTCCCTCTCTCTCCCAATTCAATTCAATTCAAGGGGCTTTATTGGCATGGGAAACACATGTTAACATTGCCAAAGCAAGTGAGGTAGGTAATATACAAAAGTGAAATAAACAATAAAAATGAAGAGTTCCTAAAGAATAAATACATTACAAATGTCATATTATGTATAGTGTTGTAACAATGTACAAATGGTTCAAGTACAAAGGGGAAAATAAATATGCATAAATATGGGTTGCATTTACAATGGTGTTTGTTCTTCACTGGTTGACCTTTTCTTGTGGCAACAGGTCACAAATCTTGCTGCTGTGATGGCACACTGTGGTATTTCACCCAGTAGATAATTGGCAGTTTATCAAATTCGGGGTTGTTTTCGAATTCTTTGTGGATCTGTGTAATCTGAGGGAAATATATGTCTCTAATATGGTCATACATTTGGCAGGAGGTTAGGAAGTGCAGCTCAGTTTCCACCTCATTTTGTGGGCAGTGTGCACATAGCCTGTCTTCTCTTGAGAGCCAGGTCTGCCTACGGAGGTCTTTCTCAATAGCAAGGCTATGCTCACTGAGTCTGTACATAGTCAAAGCTTTCCTTAAGTTTGGGTCAGTCACAGTGGTCAGGTATTCTGCCACTGTGTACTCTCTGTTTTAGGGCCGAAAACCATTCTAGTTTCCTCTGTTTTTTGTTAATTCTTGTCAGGACCCGGTTACGAACCTGGGTCTCCGGAGTGAGAAACAGTCACTTAACCAACTGAGCCACGAATAGTCGGCAGAACCCAGAAGATGAGGCAGACACAGCAGTACTTGAGACGGTGTATTTAATGAAGTAAAAAGTGAAGTTCTTCAGGAAAACATGTAACTCCACAACCTCAAAAGGAATCCTACAAGAACAAAGGTAATCCTCCAAGACAAAAAAGGTAAATCCACAAGGTGGAAGGTAAAGCACAAAAAGCCTCAAAAGATACTCAAAAAACAAACAAATAAGAACAAAAAAACAGAATTCCACAAGAGAGTCCACCGGGATCAACAAAAGTTCTCAGAGTACTAGGGCTGGGTGCTAACATACAAACACAGAGCAAAGAACAGAGGAAAACAAAGGGTTTAAATACAATCAGGGGAAACGAGGCACAGGTGCAAATAATAATGGGGATCAAGGGAAAACAAAAGGTCAAAAGGCACAATGGGGGCATCTAGTGACCAAAAACCGGAACAACCCTGGCCAAATCCTGACAATTCTTTCCAATGTGTCAAGTAATTATCTTTTTGTTTTCTCATGATTTGCTTGGTTCTAGTTGTGTTGCTGTCCTGGGGCTCTGTGGGGTGTGTTTGTGTTTGTGAACAGAGCCCTAGGACCAGCTTGATTAGGGGACTCTTCTCCAGGTTCATCTCTCTGTAGGTGATGGCTTTGTTTTGGAAGTTTTGGGAATTACTTCCTTTTAGGTGGTTGTAGAATTCATCAGGTCTGGCAGAATCTGTGCAGAATATCTAGGTGCTGCTGTAGGCCCTCCATGGTTGTTGACAGAAGCGCTAGATCATCAGCAAACAGTAGACATTTGACTTCAGATTCTAGTAGGGTGAGGCCGGGTGCTGCAGACTTTTCTAGTGCTCGCGCCAATTCGTTGATATATATGTAGCTTAAGCTGCATCCCTGTCTCACCCCACGTCCCCGTGGGAAGAAATGTGTGTGTGTTTTGCCTATTTTAACCACACATGGCTCAAGACTCCCTCCTGATGGATCAAGACTCCCTCTCTCACTCTCTCCCACCATGGTTCCTGTTGCAGAGAAAGAGAACAGAACTATAGCAGGAGAGGGGTGAAGAGGAAGAGGGGTGAAGGGGGAGGATGAGCAGGATGAGGAGGTACAGGAAAGGTACAGGGAGTGAATTTAGGAGCCATATATATATATATATATATATATCTGTCTGTCTGTTCCCACTTCCCACAACAGACGGATTATAGCTCACCCTCCTCTTTCAGCGTTTCAACCAGCATCCTATTTGCATTGACGAGGCACTGTGGTGGGGTGGAGTAGGTTGGGGGGGTCTAACGAAGTGGTCTGGAGATTGCATCGATGGATACTTGCCAAACAATCCCACCCCCCTCCACACACCCCTCCACACACCCCGCTCCACACACCCCACTCCACACACCCCTAACCACACACCTCGCTCCACACAACCCTGCTCCACACACCCTCCTCCACACACACCCCTCCAGCCCATCGATGAGTGTACCACTCTAAAAGCTCACAAATTCTGCTCCCTGTGACAATGGTTAGGTCAGACTAGATAAAGCTTTCCCCATTAGGCCCTCAACGAGCCTGGGACAGGGAGAGACAGAGGGCCGAGGAGGAGGAGGGGAAGGGGGGAGGAGGAGGAATGACAAATAACAGCAGGACCATAACTCTGCCTGCCTGGGAAACTTTGTCCGTGTATTTGGACGGGGATAAGTGTTCTGCTTCAAATGGGTTTTAATTAGTGGGGCCAAGTGGCGGCGGTCATTAGCCAGCTCATTTGCATATTCACATGGCCAGCCAGGCTGTTTGGATGGCTGCAGCTCTCCGGGGCTCGCTCTGTCTCTCCCCGCCTTTGGAACTGTACCACTACTTGGAGAGAGATGAAGATGGATGGATAGAGAGCGGAGGAGCGAGAGAGAGCAAAAAGAGAGAGAGAGAGAGAGAGAGAGAGAGAGAGAGAGAGAGAGAAGAGAGAGAGAGAGAGAGAGAGAGAGAGAGAGAGAGAGAGAGAGAGAGAGAGAGAGAGAGAGAGAGAGAGAGAGCAAAAGAGAGAAAGAGAGAGAGAGAGAGAGAGAGAGAGAGAGAGAGAGAGAGAGAGAGAGAGAGACAGACAGACAGACAGACAGACAGACAGACAGACAGACAGACAGACAGACAGACAGACAGACAGACAGACAGACAGACAGACAGACAGACAGACAGACAGACAGACAGACAGACAGAGAGAGAGAGAGAGAGAGAGAGAGAGAGAGAGAGAGAGAGAGAGAGAGAGAGAGAGAGAGAGAGAGAGAGAGAGAAAGCATGTGTGAGATAGAGAGAGTTAGAAAACAACAAAGGAGACTGAGTGAGAGGGAATGACAGAGAGAAACGAGAATAGAATCGACAGAAGTAGAGTGCACAGCTCTCTCCAGTCGTGTGTTAGGGAGCATCATGAGATGGAAGGTGTGAATAATTGAACAGGCTGTTTAGAGGTGATGGATCAAGACTAATACCTCTCTTCTCCTTGGCCTGATGAAACACTCATCACTCTCTCAACACTCTTGGAACATTCTCTGAACACACTCTGCCAGCTGCCTGTCTGTGGTCGAGTGTAAGGGAACCTCGCTGGTCTGTAAGGGTCATACCGTAACTGAACCGTGACTCTGTGGTTGTGGTATTGTGTTTTATACGATAAAGGTTCGGTTTGGTTTTACTTCTGGCCCTATAGAAGTAGTGACTACCATGTGGATGGATGAGGGCATTGAGTATTGATGTTGGTTGTGTTGCGGTCTTTATGAATGGGCAGTGTGGTCATTGACCTGCTGTTATGGAGGATTTGACATCAGGGCTCCTCCCACCCAGACTATACATAAAATCAAGTCACATACACATGGTTAGCAGATGTTAATACGAGTGTAGCATAATGCTTGTGCTTCTTGTTCCGACAGTGCAGTAATATATAACAAGTAATCTAACCTTTCCAAAACAACTACCTTATACACACAAATGTAAAGGGATGAATAAGGATATGTGCATATAAATATATGGATGAGCAATGGGGGATGGACACCTTGGCACTGGGGGCTCCCATTCAGGGTCAGTGTCACTGTGAAAGAAAATGTTCAGTTAGAATAGTTTCACATTTGAGCCCTGTATCAACAGGTATAATAAACATATATATATATATATATATATATATATATATATATATATATATATATATAGAGTACAGGGAACATAAGGTTGAATATATTATTATAGACCTGCTAGATCTACTGTCTCATTTATATTATGACATTTCAGCTAGATCTACTGTCTCTATTATATTATGACAGACCAGCTAGATCTAATGTCTTTATTATATTACAACAGACCAGCTGTATCTACTGTCTCCATTTCACTTTGGCCATTGTTGTGGGCCTACCCTCCCCTCAGCAGCCTCAAATAGGCTATTTCATTTCAAAAATAATATTTTATATTATCAATTTCAAACAACGGCATTAGCATGAGAATAACTTAACGATGTCCTCTCCGTTCAAAAAATATTCCTCCATTTGGGAATCGCTAAATGAATCGTCCTCAATCAATTTCTTCTAAAATTGTGTGGACATCTGTATATCTAGACTTAGATTTAGCTTTCCCTGACTTAGTCGCCATACTGATTGATATATAAACAGCTGAATATGCTCTTTACCAAAACAATGCTGTGCGCAACATGCGTGGATCCTTCCGGTATGAATTGTCAATGGCGAATGAACCTCTTTACGCCGGAGTTTACTACATGGGTTGGTCTTCCAACACATAAACATTACATATTGCCGTTTTCCTCAGCTCATTGGCTATCTACCCAGCTAGATTTCAAGACGATCAGTGGTCATTGGGTTAAAATACAGTCAATCAACGAAACAGTGGGCAAATCATTGGTGCACAATGATGTCATTACTTGTTGTCTTCAAATCGGTTTCTTTCATTCAATACGTCCCGCGAAATGACCCATCAGGTACGGTTGATACAAACAAACCAGTTGATTGCAATGAAACCAAACATGACTGGAAAAGTCACGTTTCGTGTGTGTATTTACCTCTAATGTATCATGGAAAATGGAATGAGACGGAATTCACGATACAAACGGTTTGCAAAATTTTCCGTGTTAGGCTATAAAAATTGATTTTATCAAACAAAAGACCATTCATTGTGTAACAATGAGCATTGGGATTGCAAACAGAGGAAGATCGTCAAAGTTAAACAATTTATTTTATTGCAGTTTGTGATTTTGTTATGCCTGTGCTGGTTGAAATAGTTTTTTTTATGGGGCTCTATCCACAGATAATCGCATCGTATTCTTTAGCAGTAAATCATTTTAAAAACTGACAACACAGTTGGATTAGCAAGATTCTAGGCTTTCGAAACATGTGAGACACTTGTATTTTCATGAATGTTTAATATGACTATTTATGTAGCGATCACCGTATGTTGTCGAATTTCATCCCGCTACCGGGTTCGGTGCGGGTGCGGTATAGGCAAGATGCAGTAGATGGTAAAGAACAGTATATGCATATGAGATGAGTAATGTAGGATATGTAAACATTATTAAAGTGGGATTATTTAAAGTGACTAGCGACACTATTAAGTCCATTTATTAAAGTGGCTAATGATTTGAGTCTGTATGTTAGTGATGGCAGTTACACAATCTGATGGCCTGGAGATAGAAGCTATATTTCAGTCTCTCGGTCCCTGCTTTGATGCACCTGTACTGATCTCGCCTTCTGGATGATAGCGGGGTGAACAGGCAGTGGCTCGGGTGGTTGTTGTCCTTGATGATCTTTTTTGCCTTCCTGTGACATCGAGTGCTAAAGGTGTCCTGGAGGGCAGGTAGTTTGCCCCTGGTTATGCATTGTGCAGACCGCACTACCCTCTGGAGAGCCTTGCGGTTGAGGGCAGTGCAGTTGCTGTACCAGGCTGTGATACAGCCCGACAGGGTGCTCTCGATTGTGCATCTGTAAATGTTTGTGAGTGTTTTAGGTGACAAGCCACATTTCTTCAGCCTCCTGAGTTGAAGAGGTGCTGTTGCGCCTACTTCAACACGCTGTCTGTGTGGGTGGACCATTTCAGTTTGTCGTTGATGTGTACACTGGTCCACCCCTGTGTTTCAATAAATACCTTGGTTACCTCATCCCAGTCTCCTCGTCTGAGTCTGCTCTTGGGTTCACCCGTTCCTCTCCGCGTGACACTACCAGTGTAGTGTCATCTGCAGACTTGATGATTGATTTGGAGGTGTGCATGGCCACGCAGTCATGGGTGAACAGGGAGTACAGGAGATGGCTAAGAACGCACCCTTGTGGGGCCCCAGTGTTGAGGATCAGTGTATTGGAGATGCTGTTTCCTAAGTTCACTACCTGGGGGGCGGCCCGCCAGGAAGTCCAGGACCCAGTTTGCACAGGGCAGGGTCGAGACCCAGGGTCTCGAGCTTAATGACGAGGATACCATAGTGTTAAATGCTGAGCTGTAGTCAATAAATAGCATGCTTACATAGGTATTCCTCTTGTCCAGATGGGATAGGGCAGTGTGCAGTGTCAAGCGATTGCATCGTCAGTGGACCTATTGGGGTGGTAAGCAAATTGGAGTGGGTCTAGGGTGGCAGGTAAGGTGGAGGTGATATGATCCTTGACTAGTCTCTCAAAGCACTTCATGATGGCAGAAGTGAGTGCAAAGGGGCGGTAGTCATTTAGTTCAGTTACCTTAGCTTTCTTGGGAACAGGAACAATGGTTGCCATCTTGAAGCAGACTGGGATAGGGATTGATTGAATATATCCGTAAACACACCAGCCAGCTGGTCTGCGCATGCTCTGAGGACACGACTAGGGATGCCGTCTGGGCCGGCAGCCCTGCGAGGGTTAACACGTTTAAATGCTTTCCTCACGTTTGCCACGGAGAGGTAGAGCCCACAGGCTTCGATAGCAGGCTGTGTCAGTGACACTGTTATGTCCTCAAAGCCAGCAAAGAAGTTGTTTAATTTGTCTGGGAGCAAGACGTCAAAATCCGCGACGGGGCTGGTTTTCTTTTTGTAATCCGTGATTGACTGTAGACCCTGCCACATATGTCTCGTGTTTGAACCGTTGAATTGCGACTCTACTTTTTCTCTATACTGACGCTTAGCTTGTTTGATTGCCTTGCGGAGGGAATAGCTGCACTGTTTGTATTCGATCATGTTTCCAGTCGCCTTGCCATGATTAAATGCGGTGGTTTGCGCTTTCAGTTTTGCGTGAATGCTGCCATTAATCCACAGTTTCTGGTTAGGAAAGGTTTTAATAATCACAGTGGGTACGAAATCTCTGATGCATTTGCTAATAAACTCACTCACGAGTCAACGTATTCATCAATGTTATTGTCTGAGGCTATCCGGAATATATCCCAGTCCACGTGATCGAAGAACGTGGACTACAGACACCTGTTAATACACTCAGTTACAACATTATAGGTCCCACTCAAAACCACGTGCACATGCAAACACAGACACAGCCACAGACACACACAAACACATACGCATATACATTAATACACACACATGCACACATGCACACACGCACTTTACGCACACATACACATGCACACACACACTTCAACTTACCAACAACGCTGAAGTCAATGAAAATCAGTAGAGCAGCCTCATTTGAATTCTTTATCCCAGTGCGTAGTAGACCAAGCAGATTGATTGTTTTTTCTAAAATGGTGGGAGATGTCGATGAATGAATGAATCAGTGACGAGGGTTGAGTAACTTGGGGGTGTGGGTGGAGTGGGGAGGTCTAATCACCTTCAGAAAGGAAACGAAGGCTACCCCTCCGCCCCTCTCCTTTCCTCCCTTGGCACTGTGTGGTGGATGGTGTAATGGGCTAAACCTGGCCCAGACTACTGCCGATACGGCCTGATTAGCCATAAATCTGGGTGGAGAGGTGCGTTACCTCATAGCAGGGTCTGAGTGGGGAGGGGGGACTGGAGAGAGTACCTGCGTGCGTGCCGAGGGATTGTGTCCGTGCCGGCCGGCCTGCGTGTTTTTGCATACAGCATGTGTGTGTGTGCATACAGTATGTGTGTAGTCTATGTTTGCATACATACAGCTAGTGTGTGTCTGGCAGGCTCTGGTATTTGCGTTAGGGAACACAACACAGGCAGTAAAAGAAAAGGTGTTCAGGGTTG
>NC_060191.1:43327835-43330335 GCF_021184085.1 Oncorhynchus gorbuscha | reverse complement strand
ATCATAATCCAAATGTCATGTCATGTTCTCCAGTGCAGAAAATCATGTCTCCAATTAAGTCATTTTTATTGTGATTATTATACAAAAGCATACTGATAAGTATTATGTTATACTGTATATCGTCCTATTGTGTGTGTGTGCGTACGTGAGTGCATGTGTGTGTGTTCATGCATGTACGCTCGTTTGTGTGTGTCCGTGTGTGTAACCATGTCTGCATATGCGTGTGTGGATGTGTGTGTATCCTGAGGTGAAGTTCCCTCACATGCAAACAGGAACAATGGGTGAGTGTGCCAGCCCAGTGTGCCAGCCCAGCGTGCCAGCCCAGCATGCCAGGAGACACAAGAAGCAACAGGGAAGCTGTGAATGCTGGCACAGGGACAAGGAGAGGGCACAGTGTAGCTCTCAACACACGCACTTACACTCTTCATCTCACCTCACCCAACACTCAACATCAACATACATACATTCTTACACAAACACACAAACACACACACACACCTCCTCATATGTGTACTGTATTAATGTTAGAGTGCTAATACAAATACACACTTAGATTCAGATTGTGTTTGTCTTATAGGACCCTGTGATCAGGAGGATCTGTGTCTAGTTCCTATCTGCTGGGTTCTATCACTAACGTTCTACTACGGGGGTTCTGTCTGACGTTCTCTTGTCCTGAGTGCTTGAGTACGTTCACATATGTGTGTGTTGGGAACAGGGAGTGTGTGTGTTGGGAACAGGGAGTGTGTGTGCTGGGAACAGGGAGTGTGTCTGCTGGGAACAGGGAGTGTGTGTGTTGGGAACAGGGAGTGTGTTTGTTGGGAACAGGGAGTATGTGTGTTGGGAACAGGGAGATTGTGTGTTGGGAACAGGGAGTGTGTGTGCTGGTAATAGGGAGTGTGTGTGCTGGGAACAGGGAGTGTGTGTGTTGGGAACAGGGAGTGTGTGTGCTGGTAATAGGGAGTGTGTGTGCTGGGAACAGGGAGTGTGTGTGTTGGGAACAGGGAGTGTGTGTGCTGGTAATAGGGAGTGTGTGTGTTGGGAACAGGGAGTGTGTGTGCTGGTAATAGGGAGTGTGTGTGCTGGGAACAGGGAGTGTGTGTGTTGGGAACAGGGAGTGTGTGTGTTGGGAACAGGGAGTGTGTGTGTTGGGAACAGGGAGCGTGTGTGTTGGGAACAGGGAGTGTGTATGTTGGGAACAGGGAGTGTGTATGCTGGAGGCGGGGCAGCCAGACCATGGTTTTCCACTCAGAGTAGAGAGTGAGGCCTCTCCAGACAGACTCACAGCCATATAAACTTAGCAAAAAAAGAAACCTCCTCTGACTGAGTTTATTTTCAGCAAACTTAACATGTGTAAATATTTGTATGAACATAACAAGATTCAACAACTGAAACATAAACTGAACAAGTTCCACAGACATGTAACTAACAGAAATGGGAATAATGTGTCCCTGAAGAAAGAGGGGGTCAAAATCAAAAGTAACAGTCAGTATCTGGTGTGGCCACCAGCTGCATTAAGTACTGCAGTGCATCTCCTCCTCATGGACTGCACCAGATTTGCCATTTCTTGCTGTGAGATGTTACCCCACTCTTCCACCAAGGCATCTGCAAGTTCCCCAACATTTATGGGGGGAATGGCCCTAGCCCAGGAAATCACGCACAGAACGAGCAGTATGGCTGGTGGCATTGTCATGTTGGAGGGTCATGTCAGGATGAGCCTGCAGGAAGGGTACCACGTGAGGGAGGAGGATGTCTTCCCTGTAACGCACAGCGTTGAGATTGCCTGCAATGACAACAAGCTCAGTCCGATGATGCTGTGACACACCGCCCCAGACCATGACGGACCCTCCACCTCCAAATCGATTCCGCTCCAGAGTACAGGCCTCGGTGTGAACACATTCCTGAGACGATAAAAGCGAATCCGACCATCACCCCTGGTGAGACAAAACCACGACTCGTCAGTGAAAAGCACTTTTTGCCAGTCCTGTCTGGTCCTGCGACGGTGGGTTTGTGCCCATAGGAAACGTTGTTGCCGGTGATGTCTGGTGAGGACCTGCCTTACGACAGGCCTCTGTCCAGCCTCTCAGCCTATTGCGGAGGACAGTCTGAGCACTGATGGAGGTATTGTGCGTTCCTGGTGTAACTCGGGCAGTTGTTGTTGCCATCCTGTACCTGTCCCACAAGTGTGATTTTCGGATGTACCCGATCCTGTGCATGTGTTGTTACACGTGGTCTGCCACTGCGAGGACGATCAGCTGTCTGTCCTGTGTCCCTGTAGCGCTGTCTTGGGCGTCTCACAGTACGGACATTGCAATGTATTGCCCTGGCCACATCTGCAGTACTCATGCCTCCTTGCAGCATGCCTAAGGCACGTTCACGCAAATGAGCAGGGACCCTTTCTTTTGGTGTTTATTCAAAGTCAGTAGAAAGGCCTCTTTAGTGTCCTTAGTTTTCATAACTTTGACCTTAATTGCCTACCGTCTGTAACCTGTTAGTGTCTTAA
>NC_060191.1:43297835-43322835 GCF_021184085.1 Oncorhynchus gorbuscha | reverse complement strand
AGACAGACAGACAGACAGACAGACAGACAGACAGACAGACAGACAGACAGACAGACAGACAGACAGACAGACAGACAGACGGACAGAGAGATAGAGAGACAGAGACAGAAAGACAGAGACAGAGAGAGAGAGAAACAGACAGAAAGACAGAGAGAGAAAGAGACAGCATCGGTCATGATACCTCTCTACCTCTCTAACTGATCTGTACTGTAGGTGGTAGTAAACAGCTCACATTTACCTCTTTGATGTAGCAGCCTCTTAACATTATCACTGCCTCTTTAACATCTACACATGGCCCACAACACAGCCCAGCCCACTGCTAAACCACACACTGCCGTAATTGGTGTGTGTGTGTGCGAGTGTGTGTGTGTGTGTGTGTGCGTGTGTGTGTGTGTATGTGTGTGTGTGTAAACTGCCCACTGTGTCCACTGAGAAATCTGTCATGATACATTATGCCTATCTGTCATGATACATTATCGCTATCTGTCATGATACATTATCGCTATCTGTCATGATACATTATCGCTATCTGTCATGGTACATTACCAACAATCCTATCCGAAACCTGCCAAAACATGGTTGTTTTCTTCTCCAACCACAACATTAGGAGTTAGACTTGTAAGTTGAGAATGTCTGTGGAGCTGCCAGTAGTCCAGCGTAATACCAGCCTTCCGTTTCCCTGCCACCAGGCCAGCTAGCTCTGGGGGACACGCCAGCAGCAACGGCTGCACACTGAACCAATAAAAGTGAAAATGTGTTGAGTAGAAGCCATTTCAGGTCCGGTTACACCCTGTAGACCTCTGCCTAGATCGGCCATGGAATTCCCACCTCTGCTCTGCCGCACGCCAGAGTCCTTCAGAGTACTTGGACCACAATGCACTGCTCAGTGGTTACAGGCTCAGCGGACGCAAGGGGCGACGCTCGCGCTCCTCCACACCCATCAGAGAGAACAAGGGAGACATGGAGGCATGGAGAGTGAGAAATGGAGGGATGGAAAGGGGGGCAGAGATTTAGAAGGTGTTGGCTCAGCTTGAGACCTGGCGGTTGGGGTGTTGGGGTGGGGATGTTGGCGGGGGAAGCAGAGCAGGCACACTCTCTATGCTATGGCAGTGAGGGGGAGGGGGGAGCAGTTCAATGTGAGTCTGAGACAATGTGACTCCCAGATGTGGGTTTGGGCCTCTGGAGTACCCCCCACCACCCCATACCCACATTAGGCTCAAATGAATGTATTACTTTCTAGAGCTGGGAAGTGTCGATGGGGTCAGACAGTGTGTGTGTGTGTG
The DNA here is from genome assembly GCF_021184085.1 of Oncorhynchus gorbuscha. Classification (NCBI taxonomy): domain Eukaryota; kingdom Metazoa; phylum Chordata; class Actinopteri; order Salmoniformes; family Salmonidae; genus Oncorhynchus; species Oncorhynchus gorbuscha. The sequence continues at coordinate 43,321,552 of NC_060191.1, read as the reverse complement.
TGTGTGTGTGTGTGTGTGTGTACACCGCCTAGGGGTCCAGGGTTCCAGGCCTGATATAATGCAGCCTCATGGCTACAGAGGGATGGTGGAATGGGGGGGTGATGGGAAGAGGGAGAGGGGGGCAGCAGATTGAGCATGGATGATATTACTGAGCGAGAAAGAGGGGGGAGGAAGAGTAGGGAGGAAGGGAGGGAGGGCAGGAGGGATGCAGAGGGGCATATTTCACAGGAGGACCCCTGCAGAGAGCTGTGTACCCACATTGTTATGAGTGCACAGATCTTATGCCTGTAAAAATACCAGCGCTCCACTCAGCAGCCCAGCACAAAGGAGGGCCCTCTCGCTTTGTTACCCTCTCTGAAAACGCCAAATGACATCAGCCTCCCCTCTCCTCTTCTCTGTTCTCTTTCTGGTCTCTCTCCATCTCTCTTAAGTTCTGTTCTTACTTCTTACTTTCTGTCTCTCTCCCTCACTTTCTCCCGCCCTCCCGAACTGTGTAGTAATGGTGCTGTAATTCCTCTGTCCGTGTCAGAGTGCTGGGAGGCTGTGCTGTAGCCAGATGAAGCTGGGAGTCGACTAACGTTTCACAACATGTAATTAAGGCCTAAGTAGCGAGGTCACTGCAGCATGGCCTGGTGGCTCACCCCCATCACCCCTCTCCCCCCTCTCTCACCCCTCCAAGGCCCAGCCCGAATATCAGTGTCTGTCTGTCTCTGCTCTCTCTCTCTCTCTCTCTCTCTCTCTCTCTCTCTCTCTCTCTCTCTCTCTCTCTCTCTCTCTCTCTCTCTCTCTCTCTCTCTCTCACACACACACTTTCTTTCCTATTTTCTCCCTCCCTCTCTCTCTCTCTCTTTCTCTATACCACCCTCCCTCCCTCTTTTTCTCTCCCTCTCTCCCAAATGAGGCACTGCAATTCCAGCTGTTTCAAATATCCACACCATCTCATTTAGATAAAGCCGGGGCCCAGAAAGCATGGAAATGATGCGGCGGGCCTTTATAGAAACTTTAATGTAATTGTAGTTTCTCCTCTTATAAATGGTTAATTGAAATGCCGGAGGGTAGCCCGGCTTGAAGGTCCATAAAAATCTCAGAATAGAAGTTTATAGGGGTTGTCTATGTACATAATTAAATCCTTCAGGCGCTTTTAAAAATCTGTAAAATAAATGGTTATGCAAGAATAGCCTGCTGCGAGTAGAGAGAGGGAGATAGGGAGAGAGAGAGGGAGAGAGAAAGTGAGAGAGAGAGGACCCGGGTGAGTGCTGCTGGGCGGGTGAGTCGGTAGGGCCAGTTGCCTGGGCCTCGATGGGCTCTCTCCGGACAAGAATGAGAAAGCCATTAGAACAGTGAGAGGATTGCAAGCAGCACACAAATCACTGGCCTTACTGACACCTCTGGGACGCCTTCACGGTGGCTGACAAGACCAATACACTGCTGCTGCATTCTGCTGCCTCCCCGAAAACACACACACAAGGAGGAGGGAAAGAAAAGTGCTCCATTGACATTTTTGAGTGAGGAAAAAAAAGGAAGAATGAGGGAGAGGAGAAGACGATGTAGAGAAAGGAAGGAAGGAAGGAAGGAAGGCAAGGTTTCTTCTTCTCCTCCTATTCTTATTCTACTTCTCCTTCTTCTTCTCCTTCTTCTTCTCCTCCTATTCTTATTCTACTTCTCCTTCTTCTTCTCCTTCTTCTTCTCCTCCTATTCTTATTCTCCTTCTCCTTCTTCTTCTCCTTCTTCTTCTCCTCCTATTCTTATTCTCCTTCTCCTTCTTCTTCTTCTCCTTCTTCTTCTCCTCCTATTCTTATTCTCCTTCTCCTTCTTCTTCTCCTCCTATTCTTATTCTCCTTCTCCTTCTCCTTCTCCTTCTCCTTCTCCTCTTCTCCTTCTCTTCTTCTTCCTTCTCCTTCTTCTTCTTCTTCTCCTTCTTCTTCTTCCTTATCTTCTTCTCCTTCCTCTCTTCCTTTCTTCTTCTTCTTCTTCTTCTTCTTCTTCTTCTTTCTTCTCCTTCTCCTTCTCCTTCTCCTTCTCCTTCTCCTTCTCCTTCTCCTTCTCCTTCTCCTTCTCCTTCTCCTTCTCCTTCTCCTTCTTCTTCTTCTTCTCCTTCTTCTTCTTCCTTATCTTCTTCTCCTTCCTCTGACCTTTTCTTCTTCTTCTTCTTCTTCTTCTTCTTCTTCTTCTTCTTCTTCTTCTTCTTCTTCTTCTTCTTCTTCTTCTTCTTCTTCTTCTTCTTCTCCTTGTGACCTTGCAGTGGTTAATTGAGTTTGTACCCTTTTTATTCTCAATGGAAATGTGTGTGTTTCTGGATCACTGTTATCCCAGGGGTTAATTGCTTGAAACGGTCTGTGCTACACTGGCTTTGGGGTGCGGGGGGGGGGGGACCAGCAACAACAGTGTTGTGGGGCGAAAGGAGGTCTGAGGATCATGAATCTGTTTATGTGCGTGTGTGTGCGTATGTGTGTGTGTGTCGTGTGTATGCTCTTGCATGCATCTGCGGGCCTTTATATTTATCAATATATGCATGTCAGCCAACAACATCTACGTGTGTCTACTTCTATGTGATGTCTATATCTCTTTGAGTTGCTCAGTAACCTCTGTCTGTTTCTGTGTGTGAAGGAGAGGGAGAGAGAGAGAGAGAGAGAGGGAGAGTGTTGGACAGAGACAGACAGAGAGAGGGTAGTGCTGCTAGCTGATGATAAATGATAGCGCTAGCAGCAGATAACCCTCCAGGAGGCTCCAGAGATCAGCGGGGCCAAATTCTGGAACTCCCCACTGACCGGGGCCCAACACTGGCAGCTCTGTCTGTTTGTTTTCTCTGCTGGCTCTCTGGCTCTCTCCCCCTCTGGTCAGCCTCCGTGATAGAGGAGCAGCCCCTCTCTACCTCACCGTGGGCAGCACACCGACGCACCGCTCCCGGCGCCAGCCAGTCGCAGGAGCCCCCCTCCATGGGAGGTTTGGGGAGGATATGGGGGAGGAGGACATTTTTCATCCAGTGTGCCGTAAAGGAAAGAGAAGGCCTAGTACCCGTTATCAGCACCGTGTGTGTGTCTGCTGCCGCCCCCCCCACCCCTCATACATTAGGCTCTTTGTTCGGGGAGGTGCTTCTGGGATGTGCGGGTGTGGGGGGGGGTGCAGCACAGTAGCCTGCAGGCCTGGAGAGAAATGACACCCTCCCTTGTTAAATCATCGCGTCCCTGAATGCTTAAAGACATCTTGTGGAGGAATGAGAGAGGAGTGTGGAGCGGGGACGAGGGGGGAGAGGGGTGTAAGTGAGGGGGGGGTGGCTGCTGCTTTTACGGCCAGGCGGCAGCGCTGGGCTCTGTTTAATATGAAGTAAAGAACAGATCCAACTGCATCATTAACTCTCAATTATATCCATGAGGCCGGGCCGGGCCTGGGCTGGGCTGGGCTGGGGGAGAGAGTGGGGCCGGGCCTGGGCTGGGCTGGGCTGGGGGAGAGAGTGGGGCCGGGCCTGGGCTGGGCTGGGCTGGGGGAGAGAGTGGGGCCGGGCCTGGGCTGGGCTAAGCTGGGGGAGAGAGTGGGGCCGGGCCTGGGCTGGGCTAAGCTGGGGGAGAGAGTGGGGCCGGGCCTGGGCTGGGCTAAGCTGGGGGAGAGAGTGGGGCCGGGCCTGGGCTGGGCTAAGCTGGGGGAGAGAGTGGGGCCGGGCCTGGGCTGGGCTAAGCTGGGGGAGAGAGTGGGGCCGGGCCTGGGCTGGGCTAAACTGGGGGAGAAAGTGGGGCCAGGCCTGGGCTGGGCTAAGCTGGGGAGAGAGTGGGGGGGCCTGGGCTGGGCTAAGCTGGGGGAGAGAGTGGGGCCGGGCCTGGGCTGGGCTAAGCTGGGGGAGAGAGTGGGGCCGGGCCTGGGCTGGGCTAAGCTGGGGAGAGAGTGGGGCCGGGCCTGGGCTGGGCTAAGCTGGGGGAGAGAGTGGGGCCGGGCCTGGGCTGGGCTAAGCTGGGGGAGAGAGTGGGGCCGGGCCGGGCTGGGCTAGGCTGTGGGAGGGGCCGGGCTGGGCTGGACTGGGGGACTTAGGGGCCAGGCTGAGGGAGGGGCCGGGCTGGGCTAGGCTGGAGGGAGGGAGGGAAGGAGGCTGGGGGGGGCACACACACTCCAGAGTGCTTGGTGATGGAGTGCATGGCGTCTGGGTTTGTGTTAAATCCAGGCTGAATGGTGGCGGGTGTTTGAGAACACATTAAAGTCTGGCTTACTGGGCTTAAATATTGGTTCATATGTTCTGCTGCTGAGGATGGTGTATAACGGACTCAAAGCAGAGTCTCTGGTATTAAGCAATAACTCCACCCTTATGATATCTGCACACCGCAGGAAGCGGTGTACAGTGAGGCCGTGTCGTACAGTGTAGAGGGTACTGTTCAGTACAGCCACGTTTTATTTATTCCACAATTGCACCAGTGTAGTTACATCATAGACCATCATCATAGACCACCCTCTGTGTCGATGTGTAGATTATAGTATATCATCATATAATTACAATATTTTACATCCAGATTGTATTTTGTATTTTTATTGAACAAACATTAGACATTAACCGATCCAATAGAATCCCGGTAAAAACAATAGAATCTGAAGTGGAAGACTACAGTAGTGGGAAGTGCTGAGTGTATATAGTGACAGTGCTGAGTGTATATAGTGACAGTGCTGAGTGTATATAGTGATAGTGCTGAGTGTATATAGTGACAGTGCTGAGTGTATATAGTGACAGTGCTGAGTGTATATAGTGATAGTGCTGAGTGTATATAGTGACAGTGCTGAGTGTATATAGTGACAGTGCTGAGTGTATATAGTTACAGTGCTGAGTGTATATAGTGATAGTGCTGAGTGTATATAGTGACAGTGCTGAGTGTATATAGTGACAGTGCTGAGTGTATATAGTGATAGTGCTGAGTGTATATAGTGAGTGCAGTGACAGTGCTGAGTGTATATAGTGACAGTGCTGAGTGTATATAGTGACAGTGCTGAGTGTATATAGTGACAGTGCTGAGTGTATATAGTGACAGTGCTGAGTGTATATAGTGACAGTGCTGAGTGTATATAGTGACAGTGCTGAGTGTATATAGTGACTGACAGTGCTGAGTGTATATAGTGACAGTGCTGAGTGTATATAGTGACAGTGCTGAGTGTATATAGTGACAGTGCTGAGTGTATATAGTGACAGTGCTGAGTGTATATAGTGACAGTGCTGAGTGTATATAGTGACAGTGCTGAGTGTATATAGTGACAGTGCTGAGTGTATATAGTGACAGTGCTGAGTGTATATAGTGACAGTGCTGAGTGTATATAGTGACAGTGCTGAGTGTATATAGTGTCAGTGCTGATATAGTGACAGTGCTGAGTGTATATAGTGACAGTGCTGAGTGTATATAGTGACAGTGCTGAGTGTATATAGTGACAGTGCTGAGTGTATATAGTGATAGAATCTGAAGTGGAAGACTACAGTAGTGGTAAGTGCTGAGTGTATATAGTGTCAGTGCTGAGTGTATATAGTGACAGTGCTGAGTGTATATAGTGACAGTGCTGAGTGTATATAGTGATATAATCTGAAGTGGAAGACTACAGTGCTGAGTGTATATAGTGAAGTGCTGAGTGTATATAGTGATAGAATCAGTGGGAGCTGGGAGTGCTGAGTGTATATAGTGACAGTGCTGAGTGTATATAGTGACAGTGCTGAGTGTATATAGTGACAGTGCTGAGTGTATATAGTGACAGTGCTGAGTGTATATAGTGATAGAATCTGAAGTGGAAGACTACAGTAGTGGGAAGTGCTGAGTGTATATAGTGACAGTGCTGAGTGTATATAGTGACAGTGCTGAGTGTATATAGTGACAGTGCTGAGTGTATATAGTGATAGAATCTGAAGTGGGAGACTACAGTAGTGGGAAGTGCTGAGTGTATATAGTGACAGTGCTGAGTGTATATAGTGATAGAATCTGAAGTGGGAGACTACAGTAGTGGGAAGTGCTGAGTGTATATAGTGACAGTGCTGAGTGTATATAGTGACAGTGCTGAGTGTATATAGTGATAGAATCTGAAGTGGAAGACTACAGTAGTGGGAAGTGCTGAGTGTATATAGTGATAGAATCTGAAGTGGAAGACTACAGTAGTGGGAAGTGCTGAGTGTATATAGTGACAGTGCTGAGTGTATATAGTGACAGTGCTGAGTGTATATAGTGATAGAATCTGAGGAAGACTACAGTAGTGGGAAGTGTATATAGTGATATAATCTGAAGTGGAAGACTACAGTAGTGGGAAGTGCTGAGTGTATATAGTGACAGTGCTGAGTGTATATAGTAGTGATAGAATCTGAAGTGGAAGACTACAGTAGTGGGAAGTGCTGTATATAGTGACAGTGTATATAGTGACAGTGCTGAGTGTATATAGTGATAGAATCTGAAGTGGAAGACTACAGTAGTGGGAAGTGCTGAGTGTATATAGTGACAGTGCTGAGTGTATATAGTGATAGAATGCTGAGTGGAATAGTGACAGTAGTGGGAAGTGCTGAGTGTATATAGTGACAGTGCTGAGTGTATATAGTGATAGAATCTGAAGTGGAAGACTACAGTAGTGGGAAGTGCTGAGTGTATATAGTGACAGTGCTGAGTGTATATAGTGATAGAATCTGAAGTGGAAGACTACAGTAGTGGGAAGTGCTGAGTGTATATAGTGACAGTGCTGAGTGTATATAGTGACAGTGCTGAGTGTATATAGTGATAGAATCTGAAGTGGGAGACTACAGTAGTGGGAAGTGCTGAGTGTATATAGTGACAGTGCTGAGTGTATATAGTGATATAATCTGAAGTGGAAGACTACAGTAGTGTGAAGTGCTGAGTGTATATAGTGACAGTGCTGAGTGTATATAGTGACAGTGCTGAGTGTATATAGTGACAGTGCTGAGTGTATATAGTGACAGTGCTGAGTGTATATAGTGATAGAATCTGAAGTGGAAGACTACAGTAGTGGGAAGTGCTGAGTGTATATAGTGACAGTGCTGAGTGTATATAGTGATAGAATCTGAAGTGGAAGACTACAGTAGTGGGAAGTGCTGAGTGTATATAGTGACAGTGCTGAGTGTATATAGTGACAGTGCTGAGTGTATATAGTGATAGAATCTGAAGTGGGAGACTACAGTAGTGGGAAGTGCTGAGTGTATATAGTGACAGTGCTGAGTGTATATAGTGATATAATCTGAAGTGGAAGACTACAGTAGTGTGAAGTGCTGAGTGTATATAGTGACAGTGCTGAGTGTATATAGTGACAGTGCTGAGTGTATATAGTGACAGTGCTGAGTGTATATAGTGACAGTGCTGAGTGTATATAGTGATAGAATCTGAAGTGGAAGACTACAGTAGTGGGAAGTGCTGAGTGTATATAGTGATAGTGCTGAGTGTATATAGTGACAGTGCTGAGTGTATATAGTGACAGTGCAGAGTGTATGTAGTGACAGTGCTGAGTGTATATAGTGATAGTGCTGAGTGTATATAGTGATAGTGCTGAGTGTATATAGTGACAGTGCTGAGTGTATATAGTGACAGTGCTGAGTGTATATAGTGACAGTGCTGAGTGTATATAGTGACAGTGCTGAGTGTATATAGTGACAGTGCTGAGTGTATATAGTGACAGTGCTGAGTGTATATAGTGATAGTGCTGAGTGTATATAGTGACAGTGCTGAGTGTATATAGTGACAGTGCTGAGTGTATATAGTGACAGTGCTGAGTGTATATAGTGACAGTGCTGAGTGTATATAGTGATAGTGCTGAGTGTATATAGTGACAGTGCTGAGTGTATATAGTGACAGTGCTGAGTGTATATAGTGATAGAATCTGAAGTGGAAGACTACAGTAGTGGGAAGTGCTGAGTGTATATAGTGACAGTGCTGAGTGTATATAGTGATAGAATCTGAAGTTGAAGACTACAGTAGTGGGAAGTGCTGAGTGTATATAGTGATAGAATCTGAAGTGGAAGACTACAGTAGTGGGAAGTGCTGAGTGTATATAGTGATAGTGTCGAGTGTATATAGTGACAGTGCTGAGTGTATATAGTGACAGTGCTGAGTGTATATAGTGACAGTACTGAGTGTATATAGTGATATAATCTGAAGTGGAAGACTACAGTAGTGGGAAGTGCTGAGTGTATATAGTGACAGTGCTGAGTGTATATAGTGACAGTGCTGAGTGTATATAGTGACAGTGCTGAGTGTATATAGTGACAGTGCTGAGTGTATATAGTGACAGTGCTGAGTGTATATAGTGACAGTGCTGAGTGTATATAGTGATAGTGCTGAGTGTATATAGTGACAGTGCTGAGTGTATATAGTGATAGAATCTGAAGTGGAAGACTACAGTAGTGGGAAGTGCTGAGTGTATATAGTGTCAGTGCTGAGTGTATATAGTGATAGAATCTGAAGTGGAAGACTACAGTAGTGGGAAGTGCTGAGTGTATATAGTGACAGTGCTGAGTGTATATAGTGACAGTGCTGAGTGTATATAGTGATAGAATCTGAAGTGGAAGACTACAGTAGTGGGAAGTGCTGAGTGTATATAGTGACAGTGCTGAGTGTATATAGTGATAGAATCTGAAGTGGAAGACTACAGTAGTGGGAAGTGCTGAGTGTATATAGTGACAGTGCTGAGTGTATATAGTGACAGTGCTGAGTGTATATAGTGATAGTGCTGAGTGTATATAGTGATAGTGCTGAGTGTATATAGTGACAGTGCTGAGTGTATATAGTGATAGAATCTGAAGTGGGAGACTACAGTAGTGGGAAGTGCTGAGTGTATATAGTGACAGTGCTGAGTGTATATAGTGACAGTGCTGAGTGTATATAGTAGTGATAGTGCTGAGTGAGTGTATATAGTGATAGTGCTGAGTGTATATAGTGACAGTGCTGAGTGTATATAGTGACAGTGCTGAGTGTATATAGTGACAGTGCTGAGTGTATATAGTGACAGTGCTGAGTGTATATAGTGACAGTGCTGAGTGTATATAGTGACAGTGCTGAGTGTATATAGTGATAGTGCTGAGTGTATAGTGACAGTGCTGAGTATAGTGACAGTGCTGAGTGTATATAGTGACAGTGCTGAGTGTATATAGTGACAGTGCTGAGTGTATATAGTGACAGTGCTGAGTGTATATAGTGATAGTGCTGAGTGTATATAGTGACAGTGCTGAGTGTATATAGTGACAGTGCTGAGTGTATATAGTGATAGAATCTGAAGTGGAAGACTACAGTAGTGGGAAGTGCTGAGTGTATATAGTGACAGTGCTGAGTGTATATAGTGATAGAATCTGAAGTGGAAGACTACAGTAGTGGGAAGTGCTGAGTGTATATAGTGATAGAATCTGAAGTGGAAGACTACAGTAGTGGGAAGTGCTGAGTGTATATAGTGATAGTGTCGAGTGTATATAGTGACAGTGCTGAGTGTATATAGTGACAGTGCTGAGTGTATATAGTGACAGTACTGAGTGTATATAGTGATAGAATCTGAAGTGGAAGACTACAGTAGTGGGAAGTGCTGAGTGTATATAGTGACAGTGCTGAGTGTATATAGTGACAGTGCTGAGTGTATATAGTGACAGTGCTGAGTGTATATAGTGACAGTGCTGAGTGTATATAGTGACAGTGCTGAGTGTATATAGTGACAGTGCTGAGTGTATATAGTGATAGTGCTGAGTGTATATAGTGACAGTGCTGAGTGTATATAGTGATAGAATCTGAAGTGGAAGACTACAGTAGTGGGAAGTGCTGAGTGTATATAGTGTCAGTGCTGAGTGTATATAGTGATAGAATCTGAAGTGGAAGACTACAGTAGTGGGAAGTGCTGGGAAGTGCTGAGTGTATATAGTGACAGTGCTGAGTGTATATAGTGACAGTGCTGAGTGTATATAGTGATAGAATCTGAAGTGGAAGACTACAGTAGTGGGAAGTGCTGAGTGTATATAGTGACAGTGCTGAGTGTATATAGTGATAGAATCTGAAGTGGAAGACTACAGTAGTGGGAAGTGCTGAGTGTATATAGTGACAGTACTGAGTGTATATAGTGATAGAATCTGAAGTGGAAGACTACAGTAGTGGGAAGTGCTGAGTGTATATAGTGACAGTGCTGAGTGTATATAGTGACAGTGCTGAGTGTATATAGTGATAGAATCTGAAGTGGGAGACTACAGTAGTGGGAAGTGCTGAGTGTATATAGTGACAGTGCTGAGTGTATATAGTGATATAATCTGAAGTGGAAGACTACAGTAGTGTGAAGTGCTGAGTGTATATAGTGACAGTGCTGAGTGTATATAGTGACAGTGCTGAGTGTATATAGTGACAGTGCTGAGTATATATAGTGACAGTGCTGAGTGATAGTGCTAGTGTGATAGTGACAGTGCTGAGTGTATATAGTGATAGAATCTGAAGTGGAAGACTACAGTAGTGGGAAGTGCTGAGTGTATATAGTGACAGTGCTGAGTGTATATAGTGACAGAATCTGAAGTGGAAGACTACAGTAGTGTGAAGTGCTGAGTGTATATAGTGATAGTGCTGAGTGTATATAGTGACAGTGCTGAGTGTATATAGTGATAGTGCTGAGTGTATATAGTGATAGTGCTGAGTGTATATAGTGACAGTGCTGAGTGTATATAGTGATATCTGAAGTGGAAGACTACAGTGCTGAGTGTATATAGTGACAGTGCTGAGTGTATATAGTGACAGTGCTGAGTGTATATAGTGACAGTGCTGAGTGTATATAGTGACAGTGCTGAGTGTATATAGTGACAGTGCTGAGTGTATATAGTGATAGTGCTGAGTGTATATAGTGACAGTGCTGAGTGTATATAGTGATAGAATCTGAAGTGGAAGACTACAGTAGTGGGAAGTGCTGAGTGTATATAGTGTCAGTGCTGAGTGTATATAGTGATAGAATCTGAAGTGGAAGACTACAGTAGTGGGAAGTGCTGAGTGTATATAGTAACAGTGCTGAGTGTATATAGTGATAGAATCTGAAGTGGAAGACTACAGTATATAGGGAAGTGCTGAGTGTATATAGTGACAGTGCTGAGTGTATATAGTGACAGTGCTGAGTGTATATAGTGATAGAATCTGAAGTGGAAGACTACAGTAGTGGGAAGTGCTGAGTGTATATAGTGACAGTGCTGAGTGTATATAGTGATAGAATCTGAAGTGGAAGACTACAGTAGTGGGAAGTGCTGAGTGTATATAGTGACAGTGCTGAGTGTATATAGTGATAGAATCTGAAGTGGAAGACTACAGTAGTGGGAAGTGCTGAGTGTATATAGTGATAGAATCTGAAGTGGAAGACTACAGTAGTGGGAAGTGCTGAGTGTATATAGTGATAGTGTCGAGTGTATATAGTGATAGTGTCGAGTGTATATAGTGACAGTGCTGAGTGTATATAGTGACAGTGCTGAGTGTATATAGTGATAGTGCTGAGTGTATATAGTGACAGTGCTGAGTGTATATAGTGACAGTGCTGAGTGTATATAGTGACAGTGCTGAGTGTATATAGTGATAGAATCTGAAGTGGAAGACTACAGTAGTGGGAAGTGCTGAGTGTATATAGTGACAGTGCTGAGTGTATATAGTGATAGAATCTGAAGTGGAAGACTACAGTAGTGGGAAGTGCTGAGTGTATATAGTGATAGAATCTGAAGTGGAAGACTACAGTAGTGGGAAGTGCTGAGTGTATATAGTGATAGTGTCGAGTGTATATAGTGACAGTGCTGAGTGTATATAGTGACAGTGCTGAGTGTATATAGTGACAGTGCTGAGTGTATATAGTGATAGAATCTGAAGTGGAAGAGTGACAGTAGTGGGAAGTGCTGAGTGTATATAGTGATAGTGCTGAGTGTATATAGTGACAGTGCTGAGTGTATATAGTGACAGTGCTGAGTGTATATAGTGACAGTGCTGAGTGTATATAGTGACAGTGCTGAGTGTATATAGTGACAGTGCTGAGTGTATATAGTGATAGTGCTGAGTGTATATAGTGACAGTGCTGAGTGTATATAGTGATAGAATCTGAAGTGGAAGACTACAGTAGTGGGAAGTGCTGAGTGTATATAGTGTCAGTGCTGAGTGTATATAGTGATAGAATCTGAAGTGGAAGACTACAGTAGTGGGAAGTGCTGAGTGTATATAGTGACAGTGCTGAGTGTATATAGTGACAGTGCTGAGTGTATATAGTGATAGAATGCTGTATATAGTGATAGGAAGACTACAGTAGTGGGAAGTGCTGAGTGTATATAGTGACAGTGCTGAGTGTATATAGTGATAGAATCTGAAGTGGAAGACTACAGTAGTGGGAAGTGCTGAGTGTATATAGTGACAGTGCTGAGTGTATATAGTGATAGAATCTGAAGTGGAAGACTACAGTAGTGGGAAGTGCTGAGTGTATATAGTGACAGTGCTGAGTGTATATAGTGACAGAATCTGAAGTGGAAGACTACAGTAGTGGGAAGTGCTGAGTGTATATAGTGATAGTGCTGAGTGTATATAGTGACAGTGCTGAGTGTATATAGTGACAGTGCTGAGTGTATATAGTGATAGTGCTGAGTGTATATAGTGATAGTGCTGAGTGCATATAGTGATAGAATCTGAAGTGGAAGACTACAGTAGTGGGAAGTGCTGAGTGTATATAGTGACAGTGCTGAGTGTATATAGTGACAGTCTAGTGGAAGAATAGTGAAGTGCTGAGTGTATATAGTGACAGCTGAGTGTATATAGTGATAGTGCTGAGTGTATATAGTGATAGTGCTGAGTGTATATAGTGTAGTGCTGAGTGTATATAGTGACAGTGCTGAGTGTATATAGTGACAGTGCTGAGTGTATATAGTGACAGTGCTGAGTGTATATAGTGACAGTGCTGAGTGTATATAGTGACAGTGCTGAGTGTATATAGTGATAGTGCTGAGTGTATATAGTGACAGTGCTGAGTGTATATAGTGATAGAATCTGAAGTGGAAGACTACAGTAGTGGGAAGTGCTGAGTGTATATAGTGACAGTGCTGAGTGTATATAGTGATAGAATCTGAAGTGGAAGACTACAGTAGTGGGAAGTGCTGAGTGTATATAGTGACAGTGCTGAGTGTATATAGTGATAGAATCTGAAGTGGAAGACTACAGTAGTGGGAAGTGCTGAGTGTATATAGTGATAGAATCTGAAGTGGAAGACTACAGTAGTGTATATAGTGATAGTGCTGAGTGTATATAGTGATAGTGCTGAGTGTATATAGTGACAGTGCTGAGTGTATATAGTGACAGTGCTGAGTGTATATAGTGACAGTGCTGAGTGTATATAGTGACAGTGCTGAGTGTATATAGTGACAGTGCTGAGTGTATATAGTGACAGTGCTGAGTGTATATAGTGATAGAATCTGAAGTGGAAGAATACAGTAGTGGGAAGTGCTGAGTGTATATAGTGACAGTGCTGAGTGTATATAGTGATAGAATCTGAAGTGGAAGACTACAGTAGTGGGAAGTGCTGACAGTGCTATATATAGTGTCAGTGCTGAGTGTATATAGTGATAGAATCTGAAGTGGAAGACTACAGTAGTGGGAAGTGCTGAGTGTATATAGTGACAGTGCTGAGTGTATATAGTGACAGTGCTGAGTGTATATAGTGACAGTGCTGAGTGTATATAGTGATAGAATCTGAAGGAAGACTGGGACAGTAGTGGGAAGTGCTGAGTGTATATAGTGACAGTGCTGAGTGTATATAGTGATAGAATCTGAAGTGGAAGACTACAGTAGTGGGAAGTGCTGAGTGTATATAGTGACAGTGCTGAGTGTATATAGTGACAGTGCTCAGTGTATATAGTGACAGTGCTGAGTGTATATAGTGACAGTGCTGAGTGTATATAGTGATAGAATCTGAAGTGGAAGACTACAGTAGTGGGAAGTGCTGAGTGTATATAGTGATAGTGCTGAGTGTATATAGTGACAGTGCTGAGTGTATATAGTGACAGTGCTGAGTGTATATAGTGACAGTGCTGAGTGTATATAGTGATAGAATCTGAAGTGGAAGACTACAGTAGTGGGAAGTGCTGAGTGTATATAGTGATAGTGCTGAGTGTATATAGTGACAGTGCTGAGTGTATATAGTGACAGTGCTGAGTGTATATAGTGACAGTGCTGAGTGCATATAGTGCCAGTGCTGAGTGTATATAGTGACAGTGCTGAGTGTATATAGTGATAGAATCTGAAGTGAAGAGTAGACTAGTGCTGAGTGTATATAGGGAAGTGCTGAGTGTATATAGTGACAGTGCTGAGTGTATATAGTGACAGTGCTGAGTGTATATAGTGACAGTGCTGAGTGTATATAGTGACAGTGCTGAGTGTATATAGTGACAGTGCTGAGTGTATATAGTGATAGTGCTGAGTGTATATAGTGACAGTGCTGAGTGTATATAGTGATAGTGCTGAGTGTATATAGTGATAATGCTGAGTGTATATAGTGACAGTGCTGAGTGTATATAGTGATAGTGCTGAGTGTGGTATATATAGTGATAGTGCTGAGTGTATATAGTGAGTGCTGAGTGTATATAGTGACAGTGCTGAGTGTATATAGTGATAGTGCTGAGTGTATATAGTGACAGTGCTGAGTGTATATAGTGACAGTGCTGAGTGTATATAGTGACAGTGCTGAGTGTATATAGTGATAGTGCTGAGTGTATATAGTGATAGTGCTGAGTGTATATAGTGATAGTGCTGAGTGTATATAGTGATAGTGCTGAGTGTATATAGTGACAGTGCTGAGTGTATATAGTGATAGAATCTGAAGTGGAAGACTACAGTAGTGGGAAGTGCTGAGTGTATATAGTGACAGTGCTGAGTGTATATAGTGATAGAATCTGAAGTGGAAGACTACAGTAGTGTATATAGGAAGTGCTGAGTGTATATAGTGACAGTGCTGAGTGTATATAGTGATAGAATCTGAAGTGGAAGACTACAGTAGTGGGAAGTGCTGAGTGTATATCTAGTGACAGTGCTGAGTGTATATAGTGACTGAGTGATATAGTGATAGTGGAGTGGAATCTGACTACAGTAGTGTGAAGTGCTGAGTGTATATAGTAGTGCTGAGTGTATATATAGTGCTGAGTGTATATAGTGACAGTGCTGAGTGTATATAGTGATAGTGCTGAGTGTATATAGTGATAGTGCTGAGTGTATATAGTGACAGTGCTGAGTGTATATAGTGACAGTGCTGAGTGTATATAGTGACAGTGCTGAGTGTATATAGTGACAGTGCTGAGTGTATATAGTGACAGTGCTGAGTGTATATAGTGATAGTGCTGAGTGTATATAGTGACAGTGCTGAGTGTATATAGTGACAGTGCTGAGTGAGTGTATAGTAGTGACAGTGCTGAGTGTATATAGTGATAGAATCTGAAGTGGAAGACTACAGTAGTGGGAAGTGCTGAGTGTATATAGTGACAGTGCTGAGTGTATATAGTGATAGAATCTGAAGTGGAAGACTACAGTAGTGGGAAGTGCTGAGTGTATATAGTGACAGTGCTGAGTGTATATAGTGATAGAATCTGAAGTGGAAGACTACAGTAGTGGGAAGTGCTGAGTGTGACAGTGCTGAGTGTATATAGTGACAGTGCTGAGTGTATATAGTGACAGTGCTGAGTGTATATAGTGATAGAATCTGAAGTGGAAGACTACAGTAGTGGGAAGTGCTGAGTGTATATAGTGACAGTGCTGAGTGTATATAGTGATAGAATCTGAAGTGGAAGACTACAGTAGTGGGAAGTGCTGAGTGTATATAGTGACAGTGCTGAGTGTATATAGTGATAGAATCTGAAGTGGAAGAGTGACAGTGAGTATATAGGGACAGTGCTGAGTGTATATAGTGATAGAATCTGAAGTGGAAGACTACAGTAGTGGGAAGTGCTGAGTGTATATAGTGATAGTGCTGAGTGTATATAGTGATAGTGCTGAGTGTATATAGTGACAGTGCTGAGTGTATATAGTGACAGTGCTGAGTGTATATAGTGACAGTGCTGAGTGTATATAGTGACAGTGCTGAGTGTATATAGTGACAGTGCTGAGTGTATATAGTGACAGTGCTGAGTGTATATAGTGTGATCTAGAAATCTGAAGTGGAAGACTACAGTAGTGGGAAGTGCTGAGTGTATATAGTGACAGTGCTGAGTGTATATAGTGATAGAATCTGAAGTGGAAGACTACAGTAGTGGGAAGTGCTGAGTGTATATAGTGATAGAATCTGAAGTGGAAGACTACAGTAGTGGGAAGTGCTGAGTGTATATAGTGACAGTGCTGAGTGTATATAGTGACAGTGCTGAGTGTATATAGTGACAGTGCTGAGTGTATATAGTGACAGTGCTGAGTGTATATAGTGATAGAATCTGAAGTGGAAGACTACAGTAGTGGGAAGTGCTGAGTGTATATAGTGATAGTGCTGAGTGTATATAGTGACAGTGCTGAGTGTATATAGTGATAGTGCTGAGTGTATATAGTGACAGTGCTGAGTGTATATAGTGACAGTGCTGAGTGTATATAGTGACAGTGCTGAGTGTATATAGTGACAGTGCTGAGTGTATATAGTGATAGTGCTGAGTGTATATAGTGACAGTGCTGAGACAGTGCTGAGTGTATATAGTGATAGAATCTGAAGTGGAAGACTACAGTAGTGGGAAGTGCTGAGTGTATATAGTGACAGTGCTGAGTGTATATAGTGATAGAATCTGAGTAGAATCTGAAGTGGAAGACTACAGTAGTGGGAAGTGCTGAGTGTATATAGTGACAGTGCTGAGTGTATATAGTGACAGTGCTGAGTGTATATAGTGATAGAATCTGAAGTGGAAGACTACAGTAGTGGGAAGTGCTGAGTGTATATAGTGACAGTGCTGAGTGTATATAGTGATAGAATCTGAAGTGGAAGACTACAGTAGTGGGAAGTGCTGAGTGTATATAGTGACAGTGCTGAGTGTATATAGTGATAGAATCTGAAGTGGAAGACTACAGTAGTGGGAAGTGCTGAGTGTATATAGTGACAGTGCTGAGTGTATATAGTGACAGAATCTGAAGTGGAAGACTACAGTAGTGGGAAGTGCTGAGTGTATATAGTGATAGTGCTGAGTGTATATAGTGACAGTGCTGAGTGTATATAGTGACAGTGCTGAGTGTATATAGTGATAGTGCTGAGTGTATATAGTGATAGTGCTGAGTGCATATAGTGATAGAATCTGAAGTGGAAGACTACAGTAGTGGGAAGTGCTGAGTGTATATAGTGACAGTGCTGAGTGTATATAGTGATAGAATCTGAAGTGGAAGACTACAGTAGTGGGAAGTGCTGAGTGTATATAGTGATAGTGCTGAGTGTATATAGTGACAGTGCTGAGTGTATATAGTGACAGTGCTGAGTGTATATAGTGACAGTGCTGAGTGTATATAGTGACAGTGCTGAGTGTATATAGTGACAGTGCTGAGTGTATATAGTGATAGTGCTGAGTGTATATAGTGACAGTGCTGAGTGTATATAGTGATAGAATCTGAAGTGGAAGACTACAGTAGTGGGAAGTGCTGAGTGTATATAGTGACAGTGCTGAGTGTATATAGTGATAGAATCTGAAGTGGAAGACTACAGTAGTGGGAAGTGCTGAGTGTATATAGTGACAGTGCTGAGTGTATATAGTGATAGAATCTGAAGTGGAAGACTACAGTAGTGGGAAGTGCTGAGTGTATATAGTGATAGAATCTGAAGTGGAAGACTACAGTAGTGGGAAGTGCTGAGTGTATATAGTGATAGTGCTGAGTGTATATAGTGACAGTGCTGAGTGTATATAGTGACAGTGCTGAGTGTATATAGTGACAGTGCTGAGTGTATATAGTGACAGTGCTGAGTGTATATAGTGACAGTGCTGAGTGTATATAGTGACAGTGCTGAGTGTATATAGTGATAGAATCTGAAGTGGAAGAATACAGTAGTGGGAAGTGCTGAGTGTATATAGTGACAGTGCTGAGTGTATATAGTGATAGAATCTGAAGTGGAAGACTACAGTAGTGGGAAGTGCTGAGTGTATATAGTGTCAGTGCTGAGTGTATATAGTGATAGAATCTGAAGTGGAAGACTACAGTAGTGGGAAGTGCTGAGTGTATATAGTGACAGTGCTGAGTGTATATAGTGACAGTGCTGAGTGTATATAGTGATAGAATCTGAAGTGGAAGACTACAGTAGTGGGAAGTGCTGAGTGTATATAGTGACAGTGCTGAGTGTATATAGTGATAGAATCTGAAGTGGAAGACTACAGTAGTGGGAAGTGCTGAGTGTATATAGTGATAGTGTCGAGTGTATATAGTGACAGTGCTCAGTGTATATAGTGACAGTGCTGAGTGTATATAGTGACAGTGCTGAGTGTATATAGTGATTGAATCTGAAGTGGAAGACTACAGTAGTGGGAAGTGCTGAGTGTATATAGTGATAGTGCTGAGTGTATATAGTGACAGTGCTGAGTGTATATAGTGACAGTGCTGAGTGTATATAGTGACAGTGCTGAGTGTATATAGTGATAGAATCTGAAGTGGAAGACTACAGTAGTGGGAAGTGCTGAGTGTATATAGTGATAGTGCTGAGTGTATATAGTGACAGTGCTGAGTGTATATAGTGACAGTGCTGAGTGTATATAGTGACAGTGCTGAGTGCATATAGTGCCAGTGCTGAGTGTATATAGTGACAGTGCTGAGTGTATATAGTGATAGAATCTGAAGTGGAAGACTACAGTAGTGGGAAGTGCTAAGTGTATATAGTGACAGTGCTGAGTGTATATAGTGACAGTGCTGAGTGTATATAGTGACAGTGCTGAGTGTATATAGTGACAGTGCTGAGTGTATATAGTGACAGTGCTGAGTGTATATAGTGATAGTGCTGAGTGTATATAGTGACAGTGCTGAGTGTATATAGTGATAGTGCTGAGTGTATATAGTGATAATGCTGAGTGTATATAGTGACAGTGCTGAGTGTATATAGTGATAGTGCAGAGTGTATATAGTGATAGTGCTGAGTGTATATAGTGACAGTGCTGAGTGTATATAGTGATAGTGCTGAGTGTATATAGTGATAGTGCTGAGTGTATATAGTGATAGTGCTGAGTGTATATAGTGACAGTGCTGAGTGTATATATTGATAGTGCTGAGTGTATATAGTGATAGTGCTGAGTGTATATAGTGATAGTGCTGAGTGTATATAGTGATAGTGCTGAGTGTATATAGTGACAGTGCTGAGTGTATATAGTGATAGAATCTGAAGTGGAAGACTACAGTAGTGGGAAGTGCTGAGTGTATATAGTGACAGTGCTGAGTGTATATAGTGATAGAATCTGAAGTGGAAGACTACAGTAGTGGGAAGTGCTGAGTGTATATAGTGACAGTGCTGAGTATATATAGTGATAGAATCTGAAGTGGAAGACTACAGTAGTGGGAAGTGCTGAGTGTATATAGTGACAGTGCTGAGTGTATATAGTGATAGTGCTGAGTGTATATAGTGACAGTGCTGAGTGTATATAGTGATAGAATATGAAGTGGAAGACTACAGTAGTGGGAAGTGCTGAGTGTATATAGTGACAGTGCTGAGTGTATATAGTGATAGAATCTGAAGTGGAAGATCTGAAGTGGAAGATTACAGTAGTGGGAAGTGCTAAGAGTATATAGTGATAGTGCTGAGTGTATATAGTGACAGTGCTGAGTGTATATAGTGACAGTGCTGAGTGTATATAGTGACAGTGCTGAGTGTATATAGTGACAGTGCTGAGTGTATATAGTGATAGTGCTGAGTGTATATAGTGACAGTGCTGAGTGTATATAGTGATAGTGCTGAGTGTATATAGTGATAGTGCTGGGAGTGTATATAGTGACAGTGCTGAGTGTATATAGTGATAGTGCTGAGTGTATATAGTGATAGTGCTGAGTGTATATAGTGACAGTGCTGAGTGTATATAGTGATAGTGCTGAGTGTATATAGTGATAGTGCTGAGTGTATATAGTGACAGTGCTGAGTGTATATAGTGACAGTGCTGAGTGTATATAGTGACAGTGCTGAGTGTATATAGTGACAGTGCTGAGTGTATATAGTGACAGTGCTGAGTGTATATAGTGACAGTGCTGAGTGTATATAGTGATAGTGCTGAGTGTATATAGTGACAGTGCTGAGTGTATATAGTGACAGTGCTGAGTGTATATAGTGACAGTGCTGAGTGTATATAGTGATAGTGCTGAGTGTATATAGTGACAGTGCTGAGTGTATATAGTGACAGTGCTGAGTGTATATAGTGACAGTGCTGAGTGTATATAGTGACAGTGCTGAGTGTATATAGTGACAGTGCTGAGTGTATATAGTGATAGAATCTGAAGTGGAAGACTACAGTAGTGGGAGGTGCTGAGTATAGTGATAGAATCTGAAGTGGGAGACTACAGTAGTGGTAAGTGCTGAGTGTATATAGTGACAGTGCTGAGTGTATATAGTGACAGTGCTGAGTGTATATAGTGATAGTGCTGAGTGTATATAGTGATAGAATCTGAAGTGGAAGACTACAGTAGTGGGAAGTGCTAAGTGTATATAGTGACAGTGCTGAGTGTATATAGTGACAGTGCTGAGTGTATATAGTGACAGTGCTGAGTGTATATAGTGACAGTGCTGAGTGTATATAGTGACAGTGCTGAGTGTATATAGTGATAGTGCTGAGTGTATATAGTGACAGTGCTGAGTGTATATAGTGACAGTGCTGAGTGTATATAGTGACAGTGCTGAGTGTATATAGTGACAGTGCTGAGTGTATATAGTGATAGAATCTGAAGTGCGAGACTACAGTAGTGGGAAGTGCTGAGTGTATATAGTGATAGAATCTGAAGTGGAAGACTACAGTAGTGGGAAGTGCTGAGTGTATATAGTGACAGTGCTGAGTGTATATAGTGATAGAATCTGAAGTGGAAGACTACAGTAGTGGGAAGTGCTGAGTGTATATAGTGATAGAATCTGAAGTGGAAGACTACAGTAGTGGGAAGTGCTGAGTGTATATAGTGATAGTGCTGAGTGTATATAGTGACAGTGCTGAGTGTATATAGTGACAGTGCTGAGTGTATATAGTGACAGTGCTGAGTGTATATAGTGACAGTGCTGAGTGTATATAGTGACAGTGCTGAGTGTATATAGTGACAGTGCTGAGTGTATATAGTGATAGAATCTGAAGTGGAATAATACAGTAGTGGGAAGTGCTGAGTGTATATAGTGACAGTGCTGAGTGTATATAGTGATAGAATCTGAAGTGGAAGACTACAGTAGTGGGAAGTGCTGAGTGTATGTAGTGTCAGTGCTGAGTGTATATAGTGATAGAATCTGAAGTGGAAGACTACAGTAGTGGGAAGTGCTGAGTGTATATAGTGACAGTGCTGAGTGTATATAGTGACAGTGCTGAGTGTATATAGTGATAGAATCTGAAGTGGAAGACTACAGTAGTGGGAAGTGCTGAGTGTATATAGTGACAGTGCTGAGTGTATATAGTGATAGAATCTGAAGTGGAAGACTACAGTAGTGGGAAGTGCTGAGTGTATATAGTGATAGTGTCTGAGTGTATATAGTGACAGTGCTCAGTGTATATAGTGACAGTGCTGAGTGTATATAGTGACAGTGCTGAGTGTATATAGTGATTAATGAATCTGAAGTGGAAGACTACAGTAGTGGGAAGTGCTGAGTGTATATAGTGATAGTGCTGAGTGTATATAGTGACAGTGCTGAGTGTATATAGTGACAGTGCTGAGTGTATATAGTGACAGTGCTGAGTGTATATAGTGATAGAATCTGAAGTGGAAGACTACAGTAGTGGGAAGTGCTGAGTGTATATAGTGATAGTGCTGAGTGTATATAGTGACAGTGCTGAGTGTATATAGTGACAGTGCTGAGTGTATATAGTGACAGTGCTGAGTGTATATAGTGCAGTGCTATAGTGCCAGTGCTGAGTGTATATAGTGACAGTGCTGAGTGTATATAGTGATAGAATCTGAAGTGGAAGACTACAGTAGTGGGAAGTGCTAAGTGTATATAGTGACAGTGCTGAGTGTATATAGTGACAGTGCTGAGTGTATATAGTGACAGTGCTGAGTGTATATAGTGACAGTGCTGAGTGTATATAGTGACAGTGCTGAGTGTATATAGTGATAGTGCTGAGTGTGAGTGTATATAGTGACAGTGCTGAGTGTATATAGTGATAGTGCTGAGTGTATATAGTGATAATGCTGAGTGTATATAGTGACAGTGCTGAGTGTATATAGTGATAGTGCAGAGTGTATATAGTGATAGTGCTGAGTGTATATAGTGACAGTGCTGAGTGTATATAGTGATAGTGCTGAGTGTATATAGTGATAGTGCTGAGTGTATATAGTGATAGTGCTGAGTGTATATAGTGACAGTGCTGAGTGTATATATTGATAGTGCTGAGTGTATATAGTGATAGTGCTGAGTGTATATAGTGATAGTGCTGAGTGTATATAGTGATAGTGCTGAGTGTATATAGTGACAGTGCTGAGTGTATATAGTGATAGAATCTGAAGTGGAAGACTACAGTAGTGGGAAGTGCTGAGTGTATATAGTGACAGTGCTGAGTGTATATAGTGATAGAATCTGAAGTGGAAGACTACAGTAGTGGGAAGTGCTGAGTGTATATAGTGACAGTGCTGAGTGTATATAGTGATAGAATCTGAAGTGGAAGACTACAGTAGTGGGAAGTGCTGAGTGTATATAGTGACAGTGCTGAGTGTATATAGTGATAGTGCTGAGTGTATATAGTGACAGTGCTGAGTGTATATAGTGATAGAATATGAAGTGGAAGACTACAGTAGTGGGAAGTGCTGAGTGTATATAGTGACAGTGCTGAGTGTATATAGTGATAGAATCTGAAGTGGAAGACTACAGTAGTGGGAAGTGCTGAGTGTATATAGTGACAGTGCTGAGTGTATATAGTGATAGAATCTGAAGTGGAAGACTACAGTAGTGGGAAGTGCTGAGTGTATATAGTGACAGTGCTGAGTGTATATAGTGATAGAATCTGAAGTGGAAGACTACAGTAGTGGGAAGTGCTGAGTGTATATAGTGACAGTGCTGAGTGTATATAGTGATAGTGCTGGGTGTATATAGTGACAGTGCTGAGTGTATATAGTGATAGAATATGAAGTGGAAGACTACAGTAGTGGGAAGTGCTGAGTGTATATAGTGACAGTGCTGAGTGTATATAGTGATAGAATCTGAAGTGGAAGACTACAGTAGTGGGAAGTGCTAAGTGTATATAGTGATAGTGCTGAGTGTATATAGTGACAGTGCTGAGTGTATATAGTGACAGTGCTGAGTGTATATAGTGACAGTGCTGAGTGTATATAGTGACAGTGCTGAGTGTATATAGTGATAGTGCTGAGTGTATATAGTGACAGTGCTGAGTGTGTAGTGCTGAGTGTATATAGTGACAGTGCTGAGTGTATATAGTGACAGTGCTGAGTGTATAGTGTATATAGTGACAGTGCTGAGTGTATATAGTGATAGTGCTGAGTGTATATAGTGACAGTGCTGAGTGTATATAGTGATAGTGCTGAGTGTATATAGTGATAGTGCTGAGTGTATATAGTGACAGTGCTGAGTGTATATAGTGATAGTGCTGAGTGTATATAGTGATAGTGCTGAGTGTATATAGTGACAGTGCTGACAGT